>NW_028292581.1:8809610-8999610 GCF_029948245.1 Actinia tenebrosa | reverse complement strand
AACGCCTGCTGATTTTCATCACTTTTACACCAACGGATTAAGCTCAAAATTAAACATTTTGAGCTGGTGTAAAAATCACGATATTCACCAGGCGTTCCTCGTCCTTTTTATACAAGATTTTTTGACAAAATGTTAACCCTTTTTCGAAAAATGGCTGGAAATGTCCCAAATCCCAAGGGAATAGCCCACGGAACTCCCCAAAGCGTGGGAAACTTATAAATGACATACGTTACTTCGAAAACTTTCCAAAAACACTAAAAAACTTCCACCCGTCATGCAAATGAGAGCGAGGAACGCCTGCTGATTTTCATTACTTTTACACCAACGGATTAAGCTCAAAATTAAACATTTTGAGCTGGTGTAAAAATCACGATATTCACCAGGCGTTCCTCGTCCTTTTTATACCAGATTTTTTGACAAAATGTTAACCCTTTTTCGAAAAATGGCTGGAAATGCCCCAAATCCCAAGGGAATAGCCCACGGAACTCCCCAAAGCGTGGGAAACTTATAAATGACATACGTTACTTCGAAAACTTTCCAAAAACACTAAAAAACTTCCACCCGTCATGCAAATGAGAGCGAGGAACGCCTGCTGATTTTCATCACTTTTACACCAACGGATTAAGCTCAAAATTAAACATTTTGAGCTGGTGTAAAAATCACGATATTCACCAGGCGTTCCTCGTCCTTTTTATACCAGATTTTTTGACAAAATGTTAACCCTTTTTCGAAAAATGGCTGGAAATGCCCCAAATCCCAAGGGAATAGCCCACGGAACTCCCCAAAGCGTGGGAAACTTATAAATGACAGACTTTACTTCGAAAACTTTCGAAAAACACTAAAAAACTTCCACCCGTCATGCAAATGAGAGCGAGGAACGCCTGCTGATTTTCATCACTTTTACACCAACGGATTAAGCTCAAAATTAAACATTTTGAGCTGGTGTAAAAATCACGATATTCACCAGGCGTTCCTCGTCCTTTTTATACCAGATTGTTTGACAAAATGTTAACCCTTTTTCGAAAAATGCCTGGAAATGCCCCAAATCCCAAGGGAATAGCCCACGGAACTCCCCAAAGCGTGGGAAACGTATAAATGACGACTTTACTTCGAAAACTTTCGAAAAACACAGAAAAACCTCCACCCGTCATGCAAATGAGAGCGAGGAACGCCTGCTGATTTTCATCACTTTTACACCAACGGATTAAGCTCAAAATTAAACATTTTGAGCTGGTGTAAAAATCACGATATTCACCAGGCGTTCCTCGTCCTTTTTATACAAGATTTTTTGACAAAATGTTAACCCTTTTTCGAAAAATGCCTGGAAATGCCCCAAATCCCAAGGGAATAGCCCACGGAACTCCCCAAAGCGTGGGAAACGTATAAATGATAGACTTTACTTCGAAAACTTTCCAAAAACACAGAAAAACCTCCACCCGTCATGCAAATGAGAGCGAGGAACGCCTGCTGATTTTCATCACTTTTACACCAACGGATTAAGCTCAAAATTAAACATTTTGAGCTGGTGTAAAAATCACGATATTCACCAGGCGTTCCTCGTCCTTTTTATACAAGATTTTTTGACAAAATGTTAACCCTTTTTCGAAAAATGCCTGGAAATGCCCCAAATCCCAAGGGAATAGCCCACGGAACTCCCCAAAGCGTGGGAAACTTATAAATGACAGACTTTACTTCGAAAACTTTCGAAAAACACAGAAAAACCTCCACCCGTCATGCAAATGAGAGCGAGGAACGCCTGCTGATTTTCATCACTTTTACACCAACGGATTAAGCTCAAAATTAAACATTTTGAGCTGGTGTAAAAATCACGATATTCACCAGGCGTTCCTCGTCCTTTTTATACAAGATTGTTTGACAAAATGTTAACCCTTTTTCGAAAAATGCCTGGAAATGCCCCAAATCCCAAGGGAAAAGCCCACGGAACTCCCCAAAGCGTGGGAAACGTATAAATGATAGACTTTACTTCGAAAACTTTCCAAAAACACAGAAAAACCTCCACCCGTCATGCAAATGAGAGCGAGGAACGCCTGCTGATTTTCATCACTTTTACACCAACGGATTAAGCTCAAAATTAAACATTTTGAGCTGGTGTAAAAATCACGATATTCACCAGGCGTTCCTCGTCCTTTTTATACAAGATTGTTTGACAAAATGTTAACCCTTTTTCGAAAAATGCCTGGAAATGCCCCAAATCCCAAGGGAAAAGCCCATGGAACTCCCCAAAGCGTGGGAAACTTATAAATGACGGCTTTAAACTCGAAAACTTTCGAAAAACACTAAAAAACTTCCACCCGTCATGCAAATGAGAGCGAGGATCGCCTGCTGATTTTCATCACTTTTACACCAACGGATTAAGCTCAAAATTAAACATTTTGAGCTGGTGTAAAAATCACGATATTCACCAGGCGTTCCTCGTCCTTTTTATACCAGATTGTTTGACAAAATGTTAACCCTTTTTCGAAACATGCCTAGAAGTGCCCCAAATCCCAAGGGAATAGCCCACGGAACTCCCCAAAGCGTGGGAAACGTATAAATGATAGACTTTACTTCGAAAACTTTCCAAAAACACAGAAAAACCTCCACCCGTCATGCAAATGAGAGCGAGGAACGCCTGCTGATTTTCATCACTTTTACACCAACGGATTAAGCTCAAAATTAAACATTTTGAGCTGGTGTAAAAATCACGATATTCACCAGGCGTTCCTCGTCCTTTTTATACAAGATTGTTTGACAAAATGTTAACCCTTTTTCGAAAAATGCCTGGAAATGCCCCAAATCCCAAGGGAAAAGCCCACGGAACTCCCCAAAGCGTGGGAAACGTATAAATGATAGACTTTACTTCGAAAACTTTCCAAAAACACAGAAAAACCTCCACCCGTCATGCAAATGAGAGCGAGGAACGCCTGCTGATTTTCATCACTTTTACACCAACGGATTAAGCTCAAAATTAAACATTTTGAGCTGGTGTAAAAATCACGATATTCACCAGGCGTTCCTCGTCCTTTTTATACAAGATTGTTTGACAAAATGTTAACCCTTTTTCGAAAAATGCCTGGAAATGCCCCAAATCCCAAGGGAATAGCCCACGGAACTCCCCAAAGCGTGGGAAACGTATAAATGATAGACTTTACTTCGAAAACTTTCCAAAAACACAGAAAAACCTCCACCCGTCATGCAAATGAGAGCGAGGAACGCCTGCTGATTTTCATCACTTTTACACCAACGGATTAAGCTCAAAATTAAACATTTTGAGCTGGTGTAAAAATCACGATATTCACCAGGCGTTCCTCGTCCTTTTTATACAAGATTGTTTGACAAAATGTTAACCCTTTTTCGAAACATGCCTAGAAGTGCCCCAAATCCCAAGGGAATAGCCCATGGAACTCCCCAAAGCGTGGGAAACTTATAAATGACGGCTTTAAACTCGAAAACTTTCGAAAAACACTAAAAAACTTCCACCCGTCATGCAAATGAGAGCGAGGAATCGCCTGCTGATTTTCATCACTTTTACACCAACGGATTAAGCTCAAAATTAAACATTTTGAGCTGGTGTAAAAATCACGATATTCACCAGGCGTTCCTCGTCCTTTTTATACAAGATTGTTTGACAAAATGTTAACCCTTTTTCGAAAAATGCCTAGAAGTGCCCCAAATCCCAAGGGAATAGCCCATGGAACTCCCCAAAGCGTGGGAAACGTATAAATGATAGACTTTACTTCGAAAACTTTCCAAAAACACAGAAAAACCTCCACCCGTCATGCAAATGAGAGCGAGGAACGCCTGCTGATTTTCATCACTTTTACACCAACGGATTAAGCTCAAAATTAAACATTTTGAGCTGGTGTAAAAATCACGATATTCACCAGGCGTTCCTCGTCCTTTTTATACAAGATTGTTTGACAAAATGTTAACCCTTTTTCGAAAAATGCCTGGAAATGCCCCAAATCCCAAGGGAATAGCCCACGGAACTCCCCAAAGCGTGGGAAACGTATAAATGACTAGACTTTACTTCGAAAACTTTCCAAAAACACAGAAAAACCTCCACCCGTCATGCAAATGAGAGCGAGGAACGCCTGCTGATTTTCATCACTTTTACACCAACGGATTAAGCTCAAAATTAAACATTTTGAGCTGGTGTAAAAATCACGATATTCACCAGGCGTTCCTCGTCCTTTTTATACAAGATTTTTTGACAAAATGTTAACCCTTTTTCGAAAAATGCCTGGAAATGCCCCAAATCCCAAGGGAAAAGCCCACGGAACTCCCCAAAGCGTGGGAAACTTATAAATGATAGACTTTACTTCGAAAACTTTCCAAAAACACAGAAAAACCTCCACCCGTCATGCAAATGAGAGCGAGGAACGCCTGCTGATTTTCATCACTTTTACACCAACGGATTAAGCTCAAAATTAAACATTTTGAGCTGGTGTAAAAATCACGATATTCACCAGGCGTTCCTCGTCCTTTTTATACAAGATTTTTTGACAAAATGTTAACCCTTTTTCGAAAAATGGCCTGGAAATGCCCCAAATCCCAAGGGAATAGCCCACGGAACTCCCCAAAGCGTGGGAAACGTATAAATGATAGACTTTACTTCGAAAACTTTCCAAAAACACAGAAAAACCTCCACCCGTCATGCAAATGAGAGCGAGGAACGCCTGCTGATTTTCATCACTTTTACACCAACGGATTAAGCTCAAAATTAAACATTTTGAGCTGGTGTAAAAATCACGATATTCACCAGGCGTTCCTCGTCCTTTTTATACAAGATTGTTTGACAAAATGTTAACCCTTTTTCGAAAAATGCCTGGAAATGCCCCAAATCCCAAGGGAATAGCCCACGGAACTCCCCAAAGCGTGGGAAACGTATAAATGATAGACGTTCCTTCGAAAACTTACCAAAAACACTAAAAAACCTCCACCCGTCATGCAAATGAGAGCGAGGAACGCCTGCTGATTTTCATCACTTTTACACCAACGGATTAAGCTCAAAATTAAACATTTTGAGCTGGTTGTAAAAATCACGATATTCACCAGGCGTTCCCTCGTCCTTTTTATACAAGATTTTTTGACAAAATGTTAACCCTTTTTCGAAAAATGCCTGGAAATGCCCCAAATCCCAAGGGAATAGCCCACGGAACTCCCCAAAGCGTGGGAAACTTATAAATGACTATACGTTCCTTCGAAAACTTCCAAAAACACTAAAAAACCTCCACCCAGTCATGCAAATGAGATCGAGGAACGCCTGCTGATTTTCATCACTTTTACACCAACGGATTAAGCTCAAAATTAAACATTTTGAGCTGGTGTAAAAATCACGATATTCACCAGGCGTTCCCTCTTTTTTCTATATATATACAAGATTTTCTGATGATGTCTACACGGTTTTTTAATTTTATTTTTAAATTGCTACAAATCAACCCAATGAGTTACCATCTGGTGTATGTTTTATGGAGAGTAAAAAAAATATTTAAAAACGAGAAAAAAACTAAAATAAAACTCATGGTTTTTATTAGCTTGATTCAATGCTCAATCTTGTTTTTTTCACTTGTTTGTTTCATTAATTCCTGCTCTTTTCCTTCCAGTTTCCTTTCTACAGCAACCGACTTGTTAAAACCGACTTTTTAAAATCTTTTTACCTATATTGGTTTTTTCTTATTCATTCATTTTCCCGCCATCGTTCCCCTCGTTGTTGTCATTTTATTTTTTCACTTAATTCTTTGTTCATTGTTTTGTGTTATTCTTTCATTCTTTTTTGTCTTCATTTTTCATTTCTTTTTCACTTCTTCCAACCCAGTTATCAAATCAGCTCTTTCTTTTTTCCAGTCATTTCATTCATCGTTATCATGAGGACCAGCATCCATGTCGCTGTCAAGACTGCATTCTCCTTGATGAGCGTGATCGGTGTGACTGGTAACATCCTAGTCTGTCTTGTTGTTCTTCTCAACAAACCGATGCAAACACCAATGAACTATCTCCTCGTCAACCTAGCTATTTCCGATCTCCTCTTACTAGTATTCTTTAGTCCTTCTTTCATCTTCAGGGACTCGTTCACACATCCTGCAGGTTTAACAGGAGATCTGTTTTGCGTTTTTATCACAGGCGAGAGTTTCGCATGGATGGGAGGCTATGCATCAGCTTACGTTCTCGTTGCCATAGCAATCGAAAGGTATCAAGCGGTAACCAAGCCTTATCACCATAGTAACAGCATCACTAGTTGTAAGCTTAGGTTTCTTGTGGTAAGTTGTTGGGTGTTTGCAATCTCTTGGAATTCAATCGGTTTTGCAGTGAAGCGATACGACGCAGATTTGGGCTTCTGCAAACCTCGTTGGCCAGCGGTTTACTCTTACAAAGTGTATAGCTTGCTGTGTTTCGTCATCATTGGCGTCATCCCAGTGACGATAATGTGTCTTTTGTACTCAAAGATCGTCTATTCGCTGTGGTTCAAGCGAGAAATCGTCCAGGTCAATAACCAGCTTTACGAAAGAAAACGACGAATTAAAGCAACCAAGATGGTACTCATGGTCAGCGGTATTTACACGTTGTCATGGATACCGGAATTGACGATATTTCTTGTCGATGCTTATGCTCCTCGTTACGTAAGCAGCGATGTTGCGTATCCCGTATGTGTTGCTATGGTGACCTTGAATTCTGCCGTCAATCCCATTATATATACACTTCATGGAGAACGATTTCGGTATTTTTTGAAGAAGTTGGTTTGTCGTTGTTGGGGTGTAGACAGGAGTGACCAAGGCTCTGTAGGGGAAGGACAAGCTGGCGTGACTATCACTCAGATTGCTGAGGCAGAATACTATGATACCAAACTGTAATGCTATAAAAAGAACAAGAAAGGATTTGAGTGAGTAACCATGTCCGGTCACGTCCCGTGACCCTACTAGTAGGACTTTTATGTTCATTTGTGTCCCCTAGCACCAGGGTCACCCTACCTTCATATGAACGGTCTCTCATAAGGAAGGATAACCTAGGACTACCCTATTGTTTTGGGTGTCCCCTTGTGAAAGGAAGGTAAAAGACTTGTCCCTAGCATCAGGGTCACCCTACCTTCATATTTACGGTCTCTCATAAGGTAGGGTAACCTAGGACTACCCTATTATTTTGGGTGTTCTCTTGTGAAAGGAAGGTAAAAGACTTGCCTCTAGCACCAGGGTCACCCTACCTTCATATGAACGGTCTCTCATAAGGAAGGGTAACCTAGGAATACCCTATTATTTTGGGTGTTCTCTTGTGAGAGGAAGGTAAAAGACTTGTCCCTAGCACCAGGGTCATCCTACCTTCATATGAACGGTCTCTCATAAGGAAGGATAACCTAGGATCACCCTATTGTTTTGGGTGTCCCCTTGTGAGAGGAAGGTAAAAAACTTGTCCCTACCACCAGGGTCACCCTACCTTCATATGAACGGTCTCTCATACGGTAGGGTGACCAAGGACTACCCTATTGTTTTGGGTGTTCCCTTGTGAAAGGAAGGTAAAAGATTTGTCCCTAGCACCAGGGTCACCCTACCTTCATAACGGTCTCTCATAAGGTAGGGTAACCTAGGACTACCCTATTGTTTTAGGTGTCCCCTTGTGAAAGGAAGGTCAAAGATTTGTCCCTACCACCAGGGTCACCCTACCTTCATATGAACGGTCTCTCAATGGTTAGTCTATCGATATGATGTCTGGAAACAACCAAACGATTTCTACTGAGAGTAGATATTAGCAAGATGACGCCTCCTTACAGAAAAGAAATATCCAGCAGGGGTTGTTACAAAAGGAAATTATATCTTTCAACATAAATCCCTTCACCCCCACTCAATTATCTAATGTTCCATCTCCTATAAAACCATCATATAATAAACAATCTTTGTGCAGTGTAGCATGTTCATTTGTCTAAATGAAACAAACCCCAAGCTATCAGGAAATTGAATAAATGCCGAAGGCGACTGAAAGACCAAACCGCAGAGGAAGACTATTATGAATAATACTAATGTACTTTACGAGACAGTCACTGGAAGTCTGTCAAGTCTGTTTGCTATATTATATCCAATGAAATCGTGGTAAAGATATATCTTTACTCAGATCAATTAGTAAACATGAAACGGCTTTTAAAAGGGATCATTTGTTCGTTAGCACAATGATGTACATGCATTTACTCTACATTTCCATGTGCCATTTAACTTAAACATTTAGTGATGATAATGGCAGAAAATCCCCCATAAATAGGAAATATTGCAGAGTGAAATCTCGAAAGAAAACGTGAAATTGTGGCACGTGTTTTCAGTGAGCTATTCTCCTCCCAACTCACGGCCTGGCACTCCCACTAACTTTATACTTTCACACTTGGCAAGCCTGTAGGGTTATTGCTCAGAGGCAGTATACCTGCCGAGCACGTATTCAGGTTTGACTTTAATTTATAGCTAAATAATCGTGATTGAAGAGGCCATTTAACCTAGCTAGGTTTATACTACGACTGAGTATAAAAACAGACACTCGAAACGTAAACACTTCAAGTCAGTTTTTTGCAGGTTAGCTGAATCTACTGTTTCAAAGCCCTCTAAGATGAAGCATTGACTAAAAATAACTCTTATTTCCAATCAATTGGCTCAAGGGATGATTTACAGAATGCATTTAAAAAAAGTGACAAAAACCTCGTGTTCACGGTGTCATCACTATAAGATGCTTTCATTTTGGAATCGGTATTTTCTCTCTATTCCCAGATAATAAAGATTAGAAATTTTCACTCCCTTTATATGTTTTCCAGAATTTCTTAACCTTCAAAGTTAGCTATTAACCTGTTAATCCTACACGCCATGATCGTTTTGGTAATGTATATTTTAAACCAATAGAAAGACTATATGTGAAGCCGAAAAACATGTTGTTAAATCTCGTGTTCAGATCCCTTCAAAAGGCGCACGTGTATAAAGTTAAGTCAATGGCTTTCATTTCAATAAAATCATAAAAAACAAATCAATCTTTTTATTTCATACTTCGTGTTAAAGAAAGTCATTTTGGAGTCTTAGTTAGAGGGTAATTTTTAAGTATACGACACCAATCATTTTATATCTCATATTAGTACTATATTGCATATTTATATATAGATATATTTTATCCTATTCATAATTTTAACTTAATTTATTTTCTTAATCTATTCTATTTTATTTTGTGGCACTACCTGCAAATTGGCAAAATATCCTATATATTGAGCTAAGTGTATTTTTGACCACCTTAAATAAAGTTCTTGTATTGTATATTGTATAATCCATTTAATGTTTCA
This sequence comes from Actinia tenebrosa, assembly GCF_029948245.1. NCBI lineage: Eukaryota > Metazoa > Cnidaria > Anthozoa > Actiniaria > Actiniidae > Actinia > Actinia tenebrosa. The sequence goes on along the minus strand of NW_028292581.1, from coordinate 8,990,315 downwards.
AGTACCCAAATTTTAACTTTATATCATATTCGCATTTGTTTTTAGTTAACTGACTCACGTGGACGGATATAATGATATCTCACGTGTTGGTGATCACACGGACAACAATAATTTTATAACCTGGTTTTTCAGCCATTACATTGCTATACTGATTATGACTAGTGACATAAATATCGAATATCTCTGGAGGGCGATTTCAGTACTAAGAGCTCGCTCGTCTATTGATCATGTCTCTTACCCACCCAATTCTTCGCTTAAGTTTTTCTCTCTTAACTGTTTTTGGAGTCTTAAGCAATGTGCTGGTTTGTTTTGTGATTCTTTTTAACAGACAATTGAGAACAACAATGAATTATCTTCTCTTAAATCTAGCTATCTCTGGTGCAATTCTCTTAGTGTTCTTCTGCCCGACAATCTTGATCAACTTCAGCTCGAAAGATTTACTATTTGACGACACAAAATGCGTAGTTTTTTCTGGTGAGGACGTTGGTTGGGTCTGTAAACATGTATCGACCTACCTTAATGTTTTGGTCACTTTAGAGCACTGCCTTGCCGTCAAGACGCCGTTGAAGATCAGGACTAACTACATTGTGAGAAAGCAGCGTTTCATCATAGTTCTTTGTTGGATGGTCGCGATAGTCTATCAAACCATAGCCCTATTCATCAAGTATTTCTACGACTGCCCGGCTAACAAACCAAGTCTTCTAATCGAAGTTCGTTTATATTACTGGTCATGTTTTATCTTCAACGGGGTCCTACCAATACTAGCCATCACTACATTCTGCCTAGTGAGCGTTCATTGTCTGTACTTCAAGAAAAATGGGATGACTAAATTGAAAAAAGAAAAGTTAATAGCAAGACTACGTTTGAGAAATGCCATTAAAGTGGTGATATTCATAGGTTCTAGTTACATTATCACTGGTATTCCAGAGCTCATATTGTACTTTTTTCTCGCAGACCCGAAAACATCGAAACGGTTAATAGGCATCCAATTTGTCGTATTCGTCACCATGGCAATGCTTGGCTCTTCTGTGACACCGTTGGTATCATCTTCCTTTTTGAAGCGCTTTCGTTACTTTACGAAGAAGTCGTTGTGTGACTGTCATGGGCTGAACGCTGCAAAAAAGCAAAGAAGCAAAAACGAATGGAGAGAAAATTTTGCATGAATAGCAAACCGCAAACTACAGGGAAGAAAGATAATGCCTTGTCTGGGATAAAACGGGGAAAAACGCTCATTCGTCATGAAAGGAAATCCCGCGGGCATGCAAACGGACGGTGGAACGATCAAAGAACGATCAAAATAATAACCGGGGCTAAAGCATGCAGAAAATATTGACAATACAGCTTAATGACAAATATTTTATACTAAGAATGTTAATTCCTGTTTCACGTGCAACAGTAAGATTGATACACGTGCAGTACAAGGAGACAGGAAGGAAGGGTTACTTTGAAACATGTCATAATACGTCGCGTTTTAATCCAGAATTTAGATTTTACATGTTTTAGCTGAAATTGTTTATTAGTGTTAATATAAATGTAATTAATGATGGATGGATGGATGGATGGATGGATGGATGGATGGATGGATGGATGGATGGATGGATGGATGATGGATGGATGGATGGATGGATGGATGGATGGATGGATGGATGGATGGATGGATGGATGGATGGATGGATAAATCATTCACACTATCTTAGACAATCTAATAAAATATTAATTCGTTCACTATTCATGGTTCTTATTTTATTTCAAAATAAATTTATAATAATAAATAATAAATATTTGGAAACAAAAGTACGACGCCCATTAACACCAACTTTAACAGATCAAAAAATATCTCAAAGTATTCTAATCGTTTAGCTTTAGCACCACGAAATTTTCACCGGCACCAAAGCACTCAGATCAATGACGTTAACTCTATCAACAATAAATTTTTACCGACAATTACGCATGTGACAACAATTACTCTAATATTCTTACCTCACCGATGATTCCCTCTATTCCTGTACTACAGGATACGTTACATTACATAATCCACTTTCTTTCTCGATTCGTTCCGCTTAAAACAACTTATTTTTGACTTTCTTCAGCCGGCTAATAGCCCATCAACTGTGGATAATAAAGTAAGGTATTATCTGTGTTTGTCAGTATATAAAGAGACTGGAAGCTCTATTTTAGGACCAGGGGGAGGGGGGTTCAATTTCTGGACTTGAAATCTCATGTGAGTGGAGTTTTTTGTGTCTACTCGCTTTAATACGAAGTTTTTTTAAACAGGTTTTCGAGTTTTCATCGAGTTTGAGAAACATCAGTAACAAGCTAACCATTCCAGTCAGAATTAAGGAAGACTAAATTCTCGGCTAGCAAAATACAGAGAATGACTTACATAAGAACAAGAAAAAGTAAAAAGTGAAAAAGTCTTTATTGCCACTGTAGCAGGGAACAGACAGATCTGACCACGTGATTTCTAGCCTAAAATCACGTGCCTCCTGCCTAAACAGCACGTGTTTTAACCCTCAGAATCCGTGCCGCACGTTTGGGATTCACGTTTGTTTTGTTATACACGTGCTGGAAGATATATTTGGCGGTAAATAAGTTAGCCCTTGACGTAAATACGGATTTAGGGGAATCCCGGATTAAGCCATTAGTAAACCATTTTAATTTTTATTGCAATTTACTCAATGCCCACGGTTATCTGTCATTTAACTACTACTGCCCTCAAGCTAAATTACGCGGTTTGATAAAATTTGACAGATTTGAGTGTTTGGAGCTATTTGTACGAATGATCATTTCCTACGCTCCTCTCGTGTTCTCTCAACATCCCGCGTGTTTTGATCAGAGTATCAAACACGAAAAACTGTCTTTGATCTGTTAATTAAAAATAGTTAAGAAAATGGACACTTTTATCGTCAATGAATCAAGTGGGTTACAAGTGAGCAAGCGACAACCTGTCCAAAGAATCCTGCAAAAAGTTAAGCAGAAATAAAGGGTCTTGAATCGAAAGAGGACCTTCTAAGCAACTTTTCTCACAATGCTTGAAAATTAAACGTAGCGTTGCAAGGTGAGGTGTTGCACTAGGTGAGGTGTTGCTATAGGCATTGGGCAACGCGTTCAACGCGTCCAGATAAGTTGCTTCGAAAATTCACGGTGTTAGAGGGACTTTAGTAGTACTCTTGTCTGCCCCGTACAAGATGGGTGAAATGCAAGTACGCATGCTCGGAAAACCACGACAATCAGCCGAAAACTCGCCGACACGAGTCTCGAGCTACTCAACAAAGGTGTGCAACATACTACGCATACTCGGAAAACCACGAAGGACAGCCGAAAACCTCGCCAACAGCAAGGAGGAAAATATTCTTACAGGAAATCCCCAGGTTTTCCGCAAGTTTTCTAAGCATGCGCAGTTTGGTTAAGGAATGTCGTTTATTAGTGTTTTGAATAAGCTATAACTAGCTTTGGATATTGTCATATAGTTGAGTTTGAGTTAAGTTTTTATTTGCACGTACTTTCTTGTTTACAGGTTTACAACACACATACTATTTTATAACAGAAAAAATTATTTAATTTTACATTTATAATGAATCATATATTTAACAAAAGAACTAATTACAATATGACACGTTTAATAAATAAAGAATGAAAAAAAAGTAAATGAAAGTAGTGCTGGTGAGCTAGAGCAACATACGTTTTCGAGCTAACTCACCATTTATAGAGGATGGCATTAGAGACCAGAGTGAAACAGTCGAAGGACTGAAAAACTATATATCAAATATGATATAGTGTTGATATAGTGGTTCTTCAATAGCGCCCAAACAGTTTATCATGTCAGACGCGTAGTTAAAATGTTGTGGTATAGCCCTCGAAGGGTTTTGATTCATAGAACAATTGCGCCGATTCTCCTTCTTCTCATGAAACAACACAGAAGCGTTTTCATTTTTATTCAGATACAAAGAGTTTTTTTAAGTCAGGCGCGTAGTCAAAGTGCTGTTGTTGGCTACGAAGGCTCTTGGTTGGCACTCTCTAACAACATCAACTCTCCCTCTCTTAATAAAGCAGCACAGAAGATTTTTCATTGTTTTTTCTGATGTGTATCTTCAGTTGATTGCTTTGGTAGCTGTACAACACAGGATTAATGCTGGAGTTTAGAGTCACCATCAAGATTCCAACCTTATGCCACAGGGAGCCCGCTTGCATTGTGGAAACAAAGGACGAAACACAGTAGAATATAGTGACCGGTGCCCAACAACAGCAGTAGATGATAGTTATAGCAATCATGATCTTAGTAAGGCGCTTGCGACTCCGCATGCGCACTCGTTGGCATATATTCACCGTTTTGTTCCCCGTGCGCCAAAGGGCATTGATTATTCGAAGGTATATAGCTGCCATAATGCAAACTGGAATGACAAAAGCGATTAAAAGCCAACATATACTATAGGCTATAACGTGCCACCTCTTAGGCCAATCGCCAACGCAGAACTGCTTCTCCTCACTATATTTTCGCGTTAACATTTGCGGCACGACCCAAAGAATCCCGAACACCCATGACAGGGTAATGATAATCCTTACTTTACGGGTGCTAAGGCGCCCTTTGTACGAATGCGGGTGAATGATTGCGTAATAGCGCTCGATAGAGATGGAGAGTAAGGTACAGAAGGATACGACTCCTCCACACAGCATCAGTGTTTGGCCGGTCAAAAACGTGCAGAGCATTAGGCCGGGATTTCCCGTCGGATGTTGGAACAGCTTGATGAAGATGAACCATGGCGACATGAATAATCCTACAGTCATGTCAGCAATCGATAGGTTGACGAATAAAATGTTCATAGTCGTACGCAGAGACCTCTTGTGTAAAATAGTGTAGCAGATTATTGAATTACCAGCAATGTTGAGCGCAAAGGACGCAGAAAAGAGAACATTCAGAGCTGTGTCGGAGTGAGATTCTCTCATTGTTGAATAGTTAGAAGAAATACCCAGACGGGAGAACAGAAGCGAAAGGAAACGATCAACTAGACAGGCCTAGAAATTTGGATCAGCGTAACGAAAACGTATATAGAAATATTACTGATAAGATAAGATAGAAAACATGAAGGAGAGCATTCAACCATACCATGCAAGACCAAGGCCAGACTGAACTTTATAAACCATGTTTCGCATAATTTACTCTTCCAGCACTTTTGTACGATCTACTTTCACACTCATTAACCTTTTATTCTATCCTATTCTTTGCGTTGATGAGTCTTTAATAACCATGGAAGTTTTCACGACCTCCGGTTTGACACTAATATCGCTCGATAAAAGACCCCACGGCGATTCTCGCGCGACCCAACAAATTGCTATTCCGTTGTTCCGTTGTTTAACGCTGCTGCAGCTTTGTTTCTTTTCTTTCTTTTTTTTTTTTTTTTCTTTTCTTTTTCTTTTCTTTTTTTTCTTTTCTTCTTCTTCTTCTTCTTCTTCTTCTTCTTCTTCTTCTTCTTCTTCTGCTTCTGCTTCTTCTTCTGCTTCTTCTTCTCTCAAGATTCGCGATTCGGGTCTTTAGCGTATAGAAGTATACCCTAACTTTTCATATTTACAGTGCATATAATAATAAAGTTTCAAATGTCTCGAATAATTTTTTTTTTGGAACGTTTTATATATTTTCATGAAGTTTTTCTGATAAATATTTAATTTTTTATTTCAGCTTTTTGGAGGAAAATTCGTACATAATGGTATGACCTAAACAAAATATCCATTCAATAACGTTTGGTAGAGTAATTGGTTGTCAAATGCTTTCTTGGAGATCGATTTACATTCTGGATGTTATTAGAAGAGTAAGGAAGACCGCAGTTCGTTCCGCTGATTAGAATTCACAGTTTCGTTTACAGATTTTGAGACAGCATTGTTGTAATTAAGTCAGATGATGAGGTTCTCACAGGAAAAAGTCTAAATTCATACATATGAAGGAAATATTAAAGGAAAAGTTGCTTAATGGTTATTTAGTGGGAACGAAATCCATCTTCTTTCTTTTCTTTTTTCTTTCTCTCTCCTTCTTTCTCTTTTCTTCCTTGCTTCCTTTCTTTCTCTCTCTCTCTCCCTCTCTCTTTTCTTCCTTGCTTCCTTTCTTTCTCTCTCTCTCTCTCTCTCTTTTCTTCCTTGCTTCCTTTCTTTCTCTCTCTCTCTCTCTCTTTTCTTCCTTGCTTCCTTTCTTTCTCTCTCTCTCTCTCTCCCTCTCTCTCTTTCTTTCTTCTTTCTTCCTTTCTTCCTTTCTTTTTCTGTATATCTTTCTTTCCAATTCTTCCTTTTTTGTTTTTCAAAATCTTACTTTATCACGTAATTTTACTTCCCTTCACGCCAAAGAAAACTAGAATAATGTTTACTTACAACTACTCTTGTCTTCAATTGACTACCTCCACACAAAAAACACTCTAGGTATTTTACGACTATCAATTTCGGAAAAGGGAAGACCACAGATGTCACGTTTCATTTTCAAGCCAAGATTTGTGTTGCAATGCATTATGGGAAATTTGTCTAGAGCCTGACTCAATGGAAGGGGGAAAAAGAGACGACTGGGAAATCGTGTTTCCAAGATGGCTGAAGATTTAATGGCGGATGCAAGCTAAGCTAAAACAGTCGTCTCTTCCTCTTCCTTCTTCCCCTCCTTTGACCCTTTGCGCACGTAAGAGAGAGACGACTGGGGACGAGTCAGGTCTAGAGCCACTCGGTCAGTTCATTCGTTCCTGCTAGCAAGGTATCAGCTAAACATATTCTTCACAAGCCACATGTTTGAGAGAGAAAAATGACACAGTAGGTACTGGGTGTCCATGGCCAATTACGAGCTCACAGCTATAGACAGAAATGGGGGCTTCCAGAAAAGCACTGAAAAACCTCAAAGAATGTTTAGTTCTTGAAAGCTTCAAGAAAATAAAACTAATTTTTACCTTCTGCTTGTTTTCCTCATGTTTTCTCCTTGGAGACTCCTTGAACGGCCATATCTTGTCAGGATATATCACAAGCAGGACGAAAACAGAAGCACAATCGCCTTCAAAACTAGGAATTCATGATATTTACATGATATCTTACACGCAGTACTAACATGTCAGCGGTTGAGGCTTGAAAGTGAGGCTGAATAAAGGCAGCCATCTTGAAAGAGAGAAAAAATACTTTATACAACTCGTACAGCCTTTAATATTACTTTTGTTCAATAAGTAATAAAAAGATAACGTTAATATATATTTTATTATCAATAAGAAATATGAAGATCTTTTCATCACATGAAAAATGGACGTAATGTCTTTCCACAGGAAGCCCAATTTTACATTTTAAATCTCTCGAGAAAGTGTTTCTTTGCGTTTTGTCATCATCTACCAATAGAGGAAGAAATACCTCTCAAGAGAATATCAACTTTACAACGAAAATTACATCGAAAATGTCTCAGTGTAGAAAGTTTTGATATGCAAAGACAATATTCTCTATTATATCCTTGATAAAATGATAAATATTTTGTAGCATATGAATGGTACAAATAACATTAATCTATTTACGAACATCTGTTGCGTGACTGGAGTACGATATATAGGCCATTAAAAAGTCATGTGATTCTGATGATTGGATAACATTTGAAGAGGGACAGGTTTTGCGTGACAAAGCATGTGACTCTCATGATTGTTTCTTTGAACTGCTTTTAAGCGTGCCCTGAACTTCATAATCTTTTTTTGCCTTGCGTGACACATCACGTGACTCTGCTAGTGTTCGAAACTTCCAAATCAACAACAGATACAGGAAGAGTGCTTTTCTTCCGTGCGTGACGTGCGTGACTCGATACAGCGGTTATTCCTCCTCTTGATTCCGACGGCACCACACGAGCATTGGTCTTCCTACAGCACAAGAGATCAATCAAGTAACGTCGAAATCTCTCATTGTGAAATCCATAGATAATGGGGTTGACCGCTGAATTGAATGTTACCATGGCGACAGTAGCTGGGTACGTGATATTGACGTCTAAAGAGTGAGGCGCGTAAGCGAACAGCACGAAAATCGTGAGCTCAGGGACATATGACAAGGTGTAAATAAGGCTGACAATCAGCACCATCTTAGTGACCTTCTTTCGACGCTTTTTTTCAATTTCCTGATTATTGACTTGTATGACTTCACGTTTAAACCAGAGCGTATGGACGACTCGGGAGTAGAGAATACACATTGTGGTCATAGGGATGACTCCAAGAACGACGAACGTTAGAGCGCTGTACACCTTGAACGAGTAATGCGCCGGCCACCTCATTGCGCAGAATCCCAATTTCTCATCGTATCGTTTGACAGCAAAACCAATCGAATTCCAAGAAAGAGCGAAAAACCAACAGCAAAACACGAGCACCTTCAGATTATCTTTAGTAATGCTGACGTCACTTTTAGCGGGCTTCGTGACGGCGAAATATCGTTCGATTGCTATGGCAACAAGGAAGAACGCTGAAGCGTATCCTCCCATCCACGCAAAACTCTCCCCTGTCAAGAACACGCAAAGTAGATCCCCGGCCAGACCAGTGGGATGGGTGTATGCACCCTTGAAGATGAACGTAGGGGTGAAGAAGACTAAAAGTATCATGTCGGAAATAGCAAGGTTGACGAGTAGGTAGTTCATCGGTGTTCGCATGGGTCGGTTAAGTAGGATCACTAGACATACCAGGACGTTACCAGTAACTCCTGTCACTGTTACTATCGAGAATGCTGTCCTGATGATAATCTCTCCTGCTGTAAGCATATTTGATCTTGTGAATCAAGAGCTGGTGATAAAATAAAATAAAACAAAAGTAAAACAGTGAGAAAACCAATAAAGTGCGAGAAAACCATTTGGATGCAAAATAGGCAATTTTTTACTCAAAAGCCAGTTGTGTGCAAGAAAACCATTTGTGTGTAATAAGAAAACCACGAGTATGGGCAACTCACGTGAACATCATGTGAAAATCACATGGCAGTGATCACATGATTTACGAAAAGCAGTGGTAATTACATACTTCAAGTTTTTTTCGCCAATTTTTCACTCTGACTAAAATATGACACTCTTTATTCGTAAATATAGTTTGAAAAACAACCAAAATTTAGGGATTTTCAAAAAATTCAGCCACGCAAATTTTTTTTTTTTGACAGACCTTATTTCACCTTTGATGGCTCATTTTGTTCATCGACCGGACAGCTCAAGAACTTTGTTTACCCAATAAAAAAGAGATCTTCTACTTTGTTAGAACTAGAACTAAAATTAGGGAAAAATAGAGGACATTGAACTACTAACATATATTTATAATATTCTTATTTACTTTAGGAAATAAGCCGTGGTGGCAACTTTGATTATATTCGCTCTAATTCAACGTCTAATACCTTTTCTTTCTTTTTAAAAATATTTAAGCGTATAAACAGAATGAGAAACAGATTGCGGTTTGACTTCCCGTCTAAGTGGTTTCTTCTTTACGACTTCAAAATATCTTTTTTATTTGATCAAGAAATGTTCAAAGACAATTACAAAAATTGGCTTTCAACTGCAGTGTATGCCAGTCGTGTTCATAAAAATATATAGCATCTTTGTTTTACTGCCAAGAATAGTACTCATTCTTATAAAAACGAAACAGTACGAGTGTTTAAGATTAGAGTCAGTATATTCTTGTGTTACAAGAAAACTTATAATCCTCATTCTCCGTATTACAAAACCATCCTTGGTCGAAAGCTAAAAGTCATAACGGTGAATGAAGTCCAACGATGAATTTTAGAAGAAAAAAATCAAGATTTTTTCGAAGAATCCAGGGAAAAAAATTTATTATCTTAAAGATAATCGTAAAAAGGACTTCCTTCTCTACTTTGTTTTTTTCAAAAATTTCCTTAACAAGATCAAAATTTAAACATTAATATATTTCATTGTTTTCAACAAACCTGTTTTTTATGACTCACTTAACTCCGTTCCCAGCAGAGCAGTAACTCTTATTTTCTTGACTGTGGAAGTTTCTTTAATTACTTTTATTTGGCACAACTTTTGTTTGGCAGATTCGAGAGTTGGGGAAGTACACTGCTTGCTTGCCTACTTGGAAATGCTGCCGTGTTTATCTGGCTATCTAGAGAGAGCCAATCACAAATGAATAAATGAGTTTCAGAATATTAAATTCCCAGCTAGTCATACTGATGGTAGATTAACGGTGACGTGAAGTATGTTAGAAACTTTACGTTCAAGGGGAAATCGTAACTGGGCTGTTAACCTCGGGTTAAGTTGTGGTTGATCTTTTGGCATATGGGGGAAGGAAAGGATAAAAGAAAGAAAATAAAGAAGAAAGAAAAGAAAAAGAAATAGGCCCCCTCCACTCCCCAAGCCCGCACACAATAAGCCAAACAAAGCAAAGCAAAGCAAAGCATATGAAAGCAAAGAGGAAAACTGACAAAATGAGGGAAGGAAATTAAAGATAAAGAAATGCCGAGAAAAAAGGGAAACTAACCATAGAAGAAAGAAGAAAATTGTAATGTAATTGTAAATTGTACTTCCTTATTTGCTCTCTTTACATTGTCTTTAGCAACAGATGCCGTAGGGAACGCAGCCGGAAAATGTCGATGACTTCAAAATTAAGTCTCAAATATTGTTACACTCATCCGGATTGAAACAAAAAGGGAGATTACGATTATACTAAGAAAGAGAAAAATAATATAGATTACGTTTGTTTACTGATCATGAAAGTAAAAGAATGAAAACGAGGAAATGAAAAAAAAAAAAGGTATACAAGTTATTTATCCAAAATCGATCAATGCCATTTTGTAATTCTAATCATGTTTATAAAGTGACCAAGTAAGCTGTGCATTGACTTTGATTAACCCATGCAGCGGTAGTGTCTTTTGAGGTACTAACTGCGCCCTGACTTTGTTTCGGGGCTTCATAAAATCGATATAGCAATCTTGAAAGAGGAAGCATTTTAGCAGCAAATGAACCTTGTGATAAATTATGAATATAAATCGTTTTTCCTGTTGGGAATTTCTAAACATGCTTGTTTTAAATAAGGCTTGAGTAATCGATTGAAAAAGGAAGCGGAATTTTGCAGCAATATTGTGATAAATAAGCCGGAATATAAACCGTTTTTCCTGTTAGGAACGAATTAATTAGCATAAGGCTTAACAGAAATATAAACATTAATATTGAAAGATACTCAAACAACGAAAGCATTTTTGCATTTTTCTTCTTCTAATTTTTTTTGGCAAAAACCTTTGTCTATAAAGCAAAAAAAAAAAAAAAAAAAGAGAAAAGAAAAAATATTAAAAGAGAAATTAAACAATTGGCTAGTAGCTGAATGATTGTGAGCCAATCAATGCATTTTACCCAATCCTACATCCTACATCAAGCTTCTTTCTCTTTCCTACATCTTACATCATTTACATCATCTACTTTTTTTCAGTTTCCTGCGTCTAAAGACTTTCAGTTTTTGACAACTGAACTTGAAGCAATCAAGCTGGATCTGTTGCTATGGACCTAAGCAGAGTATTCGATGTTATGTACCTCACGACCTACTGCTTGGTTACGACTCACGGCCTATGTTCTGTCCTCTAAAAGCGTGAAACTGCTTATTAGCTACCTGGAAAACCGATACAGCGTGTCCGGATATCGAAATGTCACCTCTGATGTCACATTTCAGAGGTGACCACTAGTGGAGTTCCACAAGGTTTGGTACTCGGACCTTTGTAGTTGCGTGCTACTTGTTTAACAATAATAAGATGATTCTACACCCAGACAAATAATGGTATTCTCAGGGAATCGAGATTTGGATGTCGTATTGTTTGCCTGGTATTAGGGAGCATTCATTTTTTTAGGGGGCGGGGGGGGGGGGGGGGGGGGGGGGGGGGGGGAGGGGGAGGGGGAGGGGGAGGAACAGCTGTTGGCATATGTCCTCAGTTTGTTAGTTTTGAAATTTTAAAACGGCCCAAGAAATATCTATGAACCCCTCTTTTTTTAGCTTGTAAATATTTCCCTGCTAGCAGTCTTCCTCGCTGGCGATTCCTTGCAACGAGCGGAGAGATTCTGTAAACAGGGAAATATATATTTGATTCCCCCTTAATACTCGAACCCCCCTCTACGAAATGAATGCTTAATTCCTAATGAAGAACTTATTCCTTCAGTGAACAAAATTGAATTGCATGGAGTCATTGGCAGCTCTAGTTTAAATTTGAGCCAGCATATTTCCAGTATCTGCAAGGTGTATAAGCGACTAGATCTGATGTTCTCTTTAGGTTAAGGAAAATGTTGTCTTTCTCATCAAAGCTGTGTCTATACAACTCATTTGTGATGTCCCCTCTATTTCATGTACTTTTTATCCGTTTGGCAACAAGTTTCTCAAGTGTGATCGATTGACTCCAACAAAATGGACAAGATGCATGAAAGAGTTTTACATAAAGTTATCATCATCATCATTAATCATTGAATAACCGTAAACACTTGAATGGTAGTGTCACCATGACAACTTAAAGTACGCCAAAAATATACGTTTCCAAATGTAAAATTATGAAGTGTTTTTTTTTTTTTTTTTTTTTTGCAGAAAAAGTCGAAATTTTGAAAAAAAAAATTTGGTGAATTTTTCTTCATTTTTCTTATTTACAAGAGAACCAGAAAAAAACCTTAAAATTATACATCAATAAAAAGACTTGAAAATCAAAATCTCGCGGGGCAATCTTATTTATTTCATCTGAAAAATTCCGTTCCAGTTTATCCTCGAGAACCCAGGACCGAAAAGTTCTTTCGCTCAGTTCTCGCGATAAAGGAGCAACAGAATTTAACCCTGGGTTTCCGAGAAAATTTTTTTTTTCTTCTCGAAAGCAAAGAAGCAACTTCATAAATGTAAAAATGGCACCAAAAACAATGCGTTTTCTGAAAGATATCTTCATCCTTGAATATTATCTAACAATACTTTTTTTTGTTTGCTTTTCTAATCTAATTGTCGTAACCAATAACGAGTTTTTTACACCTCCAACGAATTAACTTTATAAGTGTTAGAATTCTAAAATGAAAATCAAGTCAATATATTTGGTAAAAAATCATACTTTTTCTCAAGCATCTTCTATAATTAATACTTTCCGCTTTTGTTTGCTTTTCAAACTGAAATTTCCCATAGTTCGTATAATGAAAAACTGCTTATAAGAGGATACAAAATGAGTGAAAACTGTTTACTTGGTGTAAATTGGTAAGACTGAAAAGTATTGTTATATGAAATGTGTTAGGATATACAGCGTGCAAAACTGACGGAAGCTTGACACTCAAGCCAACAGTTCTAAAATTGAATCCTTTTGGGATCTAAAAAAACCTGAATTACGCGAACTTTATCCAAAATTATTTGACATAAAAATGAAAATGTGTCCTAATGAATTTCATTGACAAAATGATTTATTAGAAATTGAAAAAAAAAACTCTTTTAATTTAAAATTTTTTTAAATACCTGTTTTCTAAGAAATTTTCAAAAATAATTATCATAAGAAAAAACTAGAGATCTTACCAGAGAAAATAGAATAGAGCTATATCGGAATAAAAAATATTTTTATTTAACCAAGTAAAATTGAGTCGTTAAAAAAATCGTTTGAAAAATCTGAACATAAAGATTAAAAAAAATTGCCGGATTACTAATTCTTGATGGCAAAAATCAAAATTAATGTGCTAACATTCTTTTTTTCTTCTCTTAATCGAAACTCTTGCTTATAGGAAGCCGCTAACAGGAAGGTTACAATGTACTTACCATTGAAGTTCAGCCTGAGCTCTAGTAGGAAAATGTGCTTATACATGTAACATTTTTGAACTATCAATTGATGACTTGATGGCCGAGATATATTGATTACCTTGATAAAGCTGCTAGTCTTACGTGATTGAAACCTGGTTCCACTCCAAACATACGTTATATATGAAAAAAAAGATTTATTACTACTTGAACCAAAAAACCCACTAGATTCTAATAGAATGGGCAAAAGTAGCAACTCTCAGTTAAGATGCGTAATATGATAAATTAATTTATTAACTGTGAGATTTTGAAGAGAAATTTGATATAATCAGTAGCTAAAAGAAACAAAAAGATTTTGAATTTAAAAATACTCATATATAGACCAATAAAAAATCGATCAGCGAGACATCAGGCAAATAAATATAAAATAAGATTATTTTGTGTAAATACGTCTAAGCGAATATTACTTTTCAACACTTTTGCCGGACCTTATTTTCAAGGTGGGATGGATAAAAGAAAGAACATGTTTCGTGTTGACAATGTGGTATTTTTGATATTTGAATATTGAGTTTTTCGATAAAGAACTATTTGTTTTGAGATCTCTCAAATACGAAACTAGAAAATATGATAAATGACACTTCCTTTTGTCGTAAGAATAACAAAATTGCGTCAGGATTTCTCAAGTGTTATCAGAGGGTCCTTAAGAGAAGGTGCAAATTAATTATATATGCCACCCATTTGTTTTTATTCCACTTCCCAGCGTCCAAATCCCAAACAGTTTTCTTCAAAATAATTTTACCATTTCCTTTTTTTCTTCTTCTTCTTCTTCTTTTTTTTTTTTCCTTCCCTAAATCCCAATTTCCCCCGCCAGGCAAAAAAGTATAATCCCTGTTCCCATTTCACCCCTTCAGCATACTCTTAACGTTGTTTTAAAAAAATCAATAATTGATTTCCTACCTTACTTTCTTTCACTTTGCTGTGGTTTATTCTTTCCTTCCTTTTACCTTGCAAGAAAGTCATTATCAACTTTAAAAGAATTCATCAATATAAGACCTCTATTGATTACTATCAATCACGTGACTTTTTGGAGTTGACTGGGGGGCAAACAAGCGGTTGACTGCATGGGGGGCAACTAGCGGATGCTAAGTCAAAACATATCAAGATAAGTCCTCAAACTATTGTGTTTGACAATTTTCACGACATCAAACCAGAAAACAAGAGATCAAAACAAGCTCCAGGATTCTACAAGCCATCAAAAAAGAGCTATTACCGGAAGTGACGTCTATTGATAGCAACCTATTAAGCGACCACCACTCACTCAAGTGGCCGATAAATAAAGGGTTTTCTTCTTAAGAGAGGTATTAATTCGACTAACCATTTATTTATTGAGTAAATATCAAAGTTAAAGTTGTTTTTGTTGGCAGTTCGCCATGCATTTCTGTCTGCCCAAATGCATTTTTGTCTACCCAAATGCATTTCTGTCTACCCAAGTGCATTTCTGTCTACCCAAATGCATTTCTGTCTACCCAAATGCATTTCTGTCTACCCAAACGCATTTCTGTCTGCCCAAATGCATTTCTGTCTACCCAAATGCATTTCTGTCTGCCCAAATGCATTTCTGTCTGCCCAAATGCATTTCTGTCTGCCCAAATGCATTTCTGTCTGCCCAAATGCATTTCTGTCTGCCCAAATGCATTTCTGTCTGCCCAAATGCATTTCTGTCTGCCCAAATACATTTCTGTCTGCCCAAATGCTTGAGTCTTCAAACACTTCATTGTTTTTTTTAATCATTAAATCACAATAATCGTCGATGAAAGATCACATTGGCCAAAATAAAAAATAATTTTAAGGAATGTGCGTTAATCTTCTTTCTAAAATTGATTAAGAAACTCTCAAAATAGCGAAGATTATATTCCTAAGTTTTATTATACATAAGAAACGCATTGGGTAGTAATTTCAAAGTATTTTTTAAAAATAATTTGGGCGAGTTCTAGCAACATGCATGGGATCTTAGTAAATGAAATTAAAAACCCTAAAATTGCCGCACGCAATCAGTTTACTTTTGACATCAATTTTAAAGATGACATTTTAAAACCATATTTTTTTTCAAACAATCTCCTTTATTCTTTTTTTTAATAAAGCAGTTTCGCCAAAATTAGCTCTTTCATCTTGGGCCAATGACATAAACTGTCATATGTTTTGTATTTAGAGCAAATCGTGTTGTTTACTGCAGTATAATTATCCCGCAGACCTTTCCGTTCTCTGTTTGCGCGCAATGTCTCAAGATCCATTCATAAAACTATCCATAATGAATGTCAAAATCAAAAATCTTCTATAACAATACGAAAAGGATAATCATATCCGGTTTGAAATTACTTGCAGACTTGTTATTTTTCAATATAATCGAATTTCCTAGCGGTAATATGTAGAGATTTAATTTTAAAATGTTAGAGAAATGATTGACAATTATGGCTAATAATTCAGGGCGGATTCAGGAGTAGAAAGCCTATAGTGTGCTAAGACTGTTAAATGGTTTCCTCTCGGGACCAATAAAAAAGACGAGGTTATGAGTTTCTAAATTTGCACGCCGGAGATTTCAAAGACAATTTTCATTGTGAAATTTGACAGACGATTGCGAAGCAGAAAACGCGTCTCACTTACGAGGATTTATCTGTGCGTCATCATGTGTAATCAAATCAAGCATCTCACGTAATCGCACCGATGATAATAATGACAAAAGCGGGAAGAATGATATATCGGTTCCAGCCAAGGAATGACCGATCTTTTGCTACACATACCTAACGCAATTTTTTTCGTTTCTCAAAAAAAATTCTAAATAAAAAATTCTGAATAAAAAATTAAAAAAAAAAAAAAAAAAAAATCTAAAAACAAAACAAAACAAATAAATAAATAAGTAAATAAAAAGGGAGTTGCGCAAAAATACTAAAGCTACAGTCACACGGTGTAACATTGCCCGCAATACTGCAGACAATCGATATTGCGAGCTATTTTGCACGACGCAGTCGTCGCTGAAGTAGAAAACAATTGTACATTAAGAATTTAAAAGTGTCCAACTCTATGAATAAGCATTTGTATGGCTGTTTGCTGTGTTTTATATCGGGAAGAAAGTTGAGATGGCACTGAAACAATCTAAGTTCTCCCTCCGCAAAAGTTCAAATATTCCATCGGCGAGTTACCCGTGCACTGACTTTGATCAGCTCATGGGTTGTTTTAGCGTTCGATTAAATATAAAAGCTTCATGGATAATGGTTAAACATGGCTTAGACTAAAACAAGGATTTGCGCAACAAAATACAGTTATTTTCTAAGCTAGTATCTGCCGAAAAAACCTGTCCACACCTTCGTGCTCTTATAACTGCAACACTGCAACCTGAACCTTGATTCTAGGGACGGACCATTAGATAATTGAGGGGGCAGCGTACATCCCCAAAAACATTTCGAGCAAGCACTTCACTTAAGTAAAAACAGAAATATATCGCGCTGGCTCTCCTTTCAGTAAAGAAATATCGAGCAAACACACAAAAATAATACGTGCAGTGGTTGTTATGAAGCCCATCCCTAACGGATAATCGTAGACCTTATTTTCAAAAAATACAATGATCGATTTACGTGGTATCGCACTTAAAAAACGCACAAAAAATAATCACGTTCCTTTCCTCCTTCCTCTGTTTCTCTTTCTTTACCTCTTAAACTTACCTAGTCTTCTGTATAACCAGCTTGGTTTTATAAGTTCTTTACATCTATATTCATCCGTCTAAATCGAGCTAGTGATAAAGGATGCGATAGAAGGCAGCGGGGTACACTGCTAGCTCACTCGATCTGGCCTTAGCATCTGCCGGGTTTAGCTGCGAAGATATTAAAATAGTGAGGAATATTGGGTGTATATTGCAAAACATCTGGGGAAACAGATTAACCGGACAGTAGGAGGTATTATACTTACACAAGGGATGTTGTAATTTGTCGGAGTATTTCATACGAAGAACTTGATATGCAAAATTAAGATATTTGTAAAAAAAAATAAATAATAAATCACTTTATTTAAGTGTCTAGTCGTTCTAGCGCTTTCGCACTAATTGGGGACACTTTTCGCTCACGCGCACTACCACTACATTTAATATTCTATGCACACAACGCTCAACTCACATGTTGATATTTATGGAGGGAGGAAACCGGAGAACCCGGAGGAAAACCCTCGTAGCATAGGAGAGAACAACACATCAAACTAACAAACTCAATTCACATGTGGCGACCGCAGGGCTCGAACCAGCGACCCGACCCGTTGGACTCACAGCGATGAAAGACGACGCGTTAGCCGCGAACGCCACCCATAACATAACATAACAGTGTTAATAATTGGAAATGTCGACAGTACAAAGTTAGTAGGTTAGGAAATCGCACGATCTCGAGTACAATTCGGAATTTATATGTACGAGTGATGTTTTGAAAGTTTTCAAAATTTGAGAACTTTCAAAACATCGCGAGTATCCATAAATTAAATTCCGAATTGTACGAGAACATTGTGCGATTTTTTGTTTATAATACACTCAACAAAACTGAGCAACTTTACAGAGTACAATTTGGGATTTAATTGTACTCCTTTTGTCCGCTCAGAATCGAGTAATTTTGTTTAGTGTATTATAAAGTGTAAAACTGCCTAAGGGTAAGATTACGCTTTTTTATCCATTTTCACGCGATAAGCGATATCCTTATTGCTTAAAGGAAATACGTGCAGCGAAGAGAGCCAAGACAAACACGTACATCGTAAAACAGACATCTTTATATTCGAACTAGTATATTTCTGATCATTTAAAAAAAAGCATATTATAATTGAATCCATGAATGATTTTAGCATTTCCTTTCCCAAGTGCTTGGCCTCTCATAAGCTATTTTCGACACAGAGTATGTTACATCATTCTGGTCTAGTTTGGATACGAATCCACTATATTGCTCGTTATGCGTTTCATCTTGTTTGTACCCAGCCTAGACCAGAATGCATCTTGCTAATTAAATTTAGAAAATGCCTTTGGATCAGTCTCTGTTTGCGCAAGGACATATAATTTTGCAAGCGCATTGTAGTGGGGAAAAAGACTCGTTATTTTGAGTTTAAAAAAGGAAAGAAAAATATCTTAAAACACGCGGGAAATTACGCATGAATTAAACGCAAGACGATTTTGAGGCGCGCTAATCTTGTTTGTAAAAACATTACTCATCGTTTTCCACCCCTCAAAATGAATAAAAGAAAAAAGGAAAAAAAGACGCAAATCGAATATTTTTAATCGTAACAGGTGTCGCTAAATCTTTCTCACAACGGCTTTATTGGTAATTTTTCTTTAGTCGCTTATCTAGCCGAACACCTCACGACGAAATATCGATCAGCTAATAAGCGAAACGATAAGATATCGATTTGTTGACGAACGATTTTCGAAGTAAATTTTTTCGCGGGCTGTGCAAAATATAACGACCGAAAACAAGGAATATTCAAGAACATACGAAGGTAGATAGTTTGTACACACACAAACACACACACTACGAGTATTATATTTATGAAGAAATTCGTATATTTCTCAAAATTTGAAGCATCACTGAAAAACAAAGTGATATTTTAAATACATTCATTCACTCGAGTAAGATATATAAACCATTTTTAAAATGACTTTTGGAATTTTCTGTGTTGGGATTCGTAAAACCTAACACACCCAACTTTTCAAAAAAAGGGATAGCAATAATCAATCCATCCTTGACCATGCGGTAATTATCACAAACGAATACAAGAAATTATTTCAAACAATTTGGAAATCTATTGAAATGGGTAAATATTTGGTAATAGTGTTAAATTTGTTTTTAAATCTTTTTAAAACTTGTTAAAACTTGTTTGTCTGTTGACTCGGTATGTCTGTCTGTCTGTTTATCCTGCAAATGGGAAGAACTACCACCCGAGTTTAAAGGGGGTTAAAGGTAGACGTCTGTCTGTATAATACTCAATCGTCTTGTCTGAAGCTCTGTTCATTAGTCAAAAGAAAAGGTTCAAGCTTCTTTTCTGCTGTCTATTCGTCTGTCAGTCATTTGTCTGTCTGTCCTGTTCCTTGACTGTCAGCTGTCTGTCTGTCTGCTTGTTTGTTTGTCTGTCAGCAGTCTTTCTGTCTGTCTCTGTGCCTGTGAACGTCTGTCAGCCATTTGTCTGTCTGTCCGTCTGCTTGTTTGTTCGTGTCAACAGTCTGTCTGCCTGTCTCTTTGCCTGTGCACGTCTGTCAGCCATTTGTCTGTCTGTCTGTCTGCCTGTAAGTCTCGCAAATCATGTAACATATGTCTTATTTTCCCGCCATTTTGTTGAGAGCACTGCCAGCTTTGAACCACCCAATCTGTGGTTCGTTCATGGTGTGGTTGAGAGAGATCTTGGTCACTGAACCATTCTTGTGCTTAATGTGACACTCCACTGGCTATAAAAAAACACACACATACAAAATTAATGAAGGATATCGAATGAAAGAATGAATAGGAAAGGAAAGAAGAAAGGAAAGAAGCGAGAAGAACATGAGTCATGGATAATGGAAGTATGAAAGGGAGAAGAGAAAAGTGGAAGGAAGGGATGAAGGAAAGGAGAGGAGAAGTAAAGGAAGAAGGGAGAAAGGACCAGAGAGGCTGAAAAGGACAAGCGTAAGGAAAGAGGCAAGAACTAAGAAAGGAAGAAAAAATGCATAGATATTAGAGTTACACTCCATCCCAGAGGGAGGGGAGGGGAGGGAGGGAGGGAGGGAGGGATGGATGGATGGATGAAGAAACTGAAGAAAAAGAAAGCAAGATGGCAAGAAATTAGGCAGGAAGACAGAAAGGTCAGGTCAGCTTTCTGAGAGAGAGTAAAGCAAAGATAAAGAATTTTTGACTTAAGAAACTAATTTAAAAGCTGATGACTTTGCAAACAAAGGAGGGAATGAGTAAACAAACAAGTATATTTACCTTTCCAGGCGCCAGGTTTTTTAATCCTACTAGAGAAATCTTGTCATCAGGTTGGATCTTGTCGTAGTCAGATGGATCAGAGAACATCAAAGGCAACATACCTTGGAGAGTGAGCATACAAAATGAATCAGCAACACCTTTTCGGAATTGTCAAGTGGTTGGTAATCAGAGGTTTATTTTATTTATTAGCATCCCATATCACCATATTGAAAATAGGGTCCTGAAGGGAAGGGGGGGATTCTAATCCTAGAGGTTTATTTTATTTATTAGTATCCCCTATTGCCATATTGAGAATAGGGCTCTAAAGGGAGGGGGGGGAGTGTCCTAATCCTATTTCCCAGCCCGCATTTTGACCAAATCCCATAGTTCCAGCCTATGTTTTGCTCAAACTCCCACTTTTTGATTGCTTTTTTTTTCGTTTGTGAATCTCATTCCCAGTGTATAAAATCCCATTTTCCCAGCCCAAAAAATGCGAATCCTAGCTCACATTATACCCCATCAGGACCCTCTAAATAAGTTCCAAGTACAAGCTAAGTATGGCAGGGAATTGGCAACAATGTTAGCTAATTACCGTGGTAAAAGTAAAAGAAATTGAATGTGACTGGGGGGAAAATCATCAGGAAAGAAAACCCAAAGAAAAAGGTTTGAAAACAAATAAATAAAAAATAAGAACGTTTACTGATGAACTTACCTTGCTTTTTCAAATTAGTTTCTGAAAAAAAAATAAATTATACGAAATCATATGTGTGAGTACATTTAACATATAACGTTTGAGTTTTAGCTCCCTGTTTTGCCAGATTCCTTGACGGAACAAAAAAAAGTAACATTTCCAAAAAAATTTGCTGGATGCTTCATCTTGAATCTCTTGTCCTACCCTGGCTCTCTCACACCAGTACTCCTTAGTCGTATGTTTTATTATCAAGAGAGCCTCCGGAACCTGGCTTCATTTTGGATTATTACACATGTCCAACCCAGAAAATAGGTCTATGATAGTTTGCTGCCACAGGTATCCAAATACACAATACCTACCATGGATACGAGCGAAGCTCTTCACGATGATTGCTCTTCCACCAAGATGTCTTGGTTCCAATGCAGCATGTTCTCTGCTGCTTCCCTCTCCGTAGTTCTCATCACCAATGGCACACCACTTCACGCCACTTGCCTGGACAATGATAATGGTATTGAATAAGATAGTAGAGCTAGATGATGATGCTGATGATGATGATGATGGTGGTGGGGATAGACTGATGGTTAAAGGTGATGATATGGTGGTGACAGTAATGTTGAATAATGATGATGATGATGATAGTGAAGATGATAATAATGGTAGTTATTTTGAGAGATGATGATGATGATAATAATGCAGGAGAAGGTGAAGACAATGATGTTGATAGTAGTAGTGTAGTGATGTTGAGTGATGATGATAGCAATGATGATGATGATGATAATGCAGGAGATGGTGAAGATGATGATGTTGATGTAGTAGTGAAAGTGATGTTGAGAGATGATGATGGCAATGATGATGATGCTGATAATGCTGGAGATGGTGGTAGTAGTGGCAGTGATCATGATGATTGTGGTGATGGTTGTGATAGATATTGATGATGATGATAATGTTGATAATGATGATGTTGTTGATAATGATGGTGACGATTATGTTGGTAATGACAGTATGTTGATGATGATGATAATGTTGTTAATGATGGTGATGATAATGATGATGATGATTTTGATAATGATGATAAAGTTGATAATGATGGTGATGATAATGATGATGATGATAATGTTGATAATGATGATGATTTTGATAATGATGATAAAGTTGTTAATGATGGTGATGATGATGATTTTGATAATGATAAAGTTGATAATGACGGTGATGATGATGATGATGATGATGATAAAGTTGATAATGATGATAATGATGGTGATGATAATGATGATGATGATGATGATAATGTTGATAATGATGGTGATGATGATAATGTGGATCATGATGATGATAATGACGACAATGACAGTATACAAAGAATCATTTGGCCATCATCTACCTTATGTTTTCACTACACTACAGGGGTTGCATAACATCACTTATCCCATTCTACCTTATAGTGTCTTGCTGTATCAGGTACAGTGCCATATTCACCAGTCAACTGGTTCTTGATTTGATTGGCTTTGTCATTTTCAATATTAATGGCCCTAATATGACAAGACAACAACTCTTAGGTTAACTAAATAATTAGAACCAGATGTCATTGATCTCTAACTCATGCATATGCCTAAGATGTCAGGATGATTCTTTTGTTTTTATGTCCTTTGGGAACCAAAGGAAAGCAAAAGACATCCCTAGCACAAGGCTTCTACCTTCTCGTGTAAATGGCCTCCAAAAGCAACATATATCATAGAGGATTTGCACCATCACATGATGGCAGCCATGACAAGAGGCACAACAATTGAGTCTTTTTCCCCTGGGAAACTGATAAGTCTTTCTTATATAATCAAGTTAGACCAGAGTCAATTGATGTTCCTGCTTCCTGTCATGGCTGCCATCACGTGATGGTGCAAAGCCTCTTTACAATATGTAGTCACTACCTCCCACACCTTTTACGGTAAGAACACCTTGTGATAACTATTCTCGTTCAAATTCAATGCTTACCCAATGAACATGTTGTTAGATATGTTGTCTAGATGTCCTCGGTACTTTAACCATGGACCAGCAGCACTAGAAGATGATCATCACATCATTAATCAATCACAACATATACAACAATCACTAGTACAGTGCACCAAAAAAACTTGTATTTTACAAACATTTCTCAGGTAAAAGACTCTTCCATAAGGCTTGCTCCACATGCACTACCACTACATTTACTTTACAATGCCCAACTCACACGTTGATTTTTACATGTCATAGGAAAGAAAACCAGAAACCCTAGAGAAAAACCCTTGTGGCATGTGAAGAAACAACACAGCAAACAAACTCAACTCACATTTTTACGCAGAGAGGAAAACCGGTGACCTTATGCTTGAATTTCACTGTACATTGAAGTGAGACAGCACCATAGAAACGCAAGCCAGCCATGGCCATATAAATATGTGATTATTACATTTAAGCAAAAAGTCTAATAAAACATATTCTTACCTGATGTGGTCAGTGGTACACTTTCCTTTGATCTGTCAGGAAAAACAAGATCTAACATTACTGACAACATTTTATTGATACATAGATCTATAACAGTGTGTGTCATATTGTAACTATGCATGTAAAATCAACTAAAATGACAATGGCCATTTCCAACATATAAACCTGTGGTCCTCTATTTAAGGTCTCTGAATGAGATTGGGCTGCAGTTTTATATGGTTATTCATGCCACAGCGAAGGTCTAAACATTAGTAGATAATCTCCAAGCAATGGCATTACTTATACTCAGATAATTTAAGACCCTGAGTGTTGGTCCAGCTAGGGTTTGAATCCACAGCCTCCCACACAACACAAAATGTGCCCGACCGAGTATACAGGGATGTGAAAGTAACATGCTTACCTTTATGAGAATGGTCATGTCTTCAAGATCATTACCATCCCAAGTGTCAAAGGCAGTCAACAGCTGAAGTCGATTACTGGTTAAAGAATAAATAAAGGAAAAGTGTTATAACCTTGCAACAGCTTTAGGGCTGATCCGAGTCAAGCCACAGCTAACTTATAGATAAATGTTCAAATGCAAGGGTGAGGTTTTGCATTAGAATTCAAGACCAAGCACCTACATCAAACAATGGATTTAGGGTGTGGTTGATTTTTAAATGAAATTCAAAACAAGTTTGGCTTTGCCAAGGGAAGAGATATGGAGAAACCAGAAACTCATGGATAGTACTAACAATACTGTACCTGCTTGGGCTGACATTGACTTGCAGTGATGAACCATCTTCTGGAGGTCCCTATAGTGCAATATCAAAAAAAACAGTTTAACTACCACTTCATGTCTTTGGGGTAATTTTTTAAAGTACCTTTTCTAAGATAGCAAACATGGTGCATTGTGGACTAGCCTGGGTACAAACATCTTATGGTGTTGCTATTTTTAATTTAAATAAAGTTATTATTCTTATTATAGTCAGAACAATACTATTGAGGATTATTACTTTACCTGATATGTGTCCTCACCAGGGTCGAATCCCTACAAAAAATAAAAACGAGGTTAGGTTCAACCGATGATTAAAGACCAAGGTTGCCCTCCCCCTCCCTTACCCCACCCCTACGCCACCTTCACCCCACCCTACCCCTCCCTGACCCCATTCCACATGTAATGTATATCTGGTCTCTACTGTACCTTAGTAGGGAGCTCGTCACCAAATGGACTGTCCAGCTTGAACTGCTTACCTGCAATATGATACAAACTGGATTGAGTAATATATACAGTAGGAGTGTGGAGAATAATAAGCAATTTACAGGGCCGGGTTGTTCAAAGCTGGATTAACACTAATCCAGGATTAACTCTATAGGTCTTATTAAGAGTTAACCCAGGATTAGCACTAATGGGGCTTTGAAAAACTGGGCCCAGGATTATAATCACAAAATGGACAAGATGGTTGTAACACTAGATTACACTAGATACCTGGCACAGCACAGCACACAGTATGGCACAGCACATGGCACAGCACACAGCACACAGCACATGGCACAGCACAGCACACAGTACACAGTACACAGTATGGCACAGCACACAGTACACAGTATGGCACAGCACACAGTACACAGTATGGCACAGCACATGGCGCACAGTATGGCACAGCACATGGCACAGCACAGCACAGCACACAGTATGGCACAGCACACAGTACACAGTATGGCACAGCACATGGCACAGCACACAGTACACAGTATGGCACAGCACATGGCACAGTACACAGTACACAGTATGGCACAGCACATGGCACAGCACACAGTACATGGCACAGCACACAGCACACAGTATGGCACAGCACATGGCACAGCACACCACACGGCACAACAAAGAACTGCACATACAGCGCAGTACTGCAGTGCACATCCCACCACGAGTCATTTCCATGTACTATTACTATTTTTATTAACTATTTATTTTTGATTAACTAACCATCTTTTCCAGTCAGGGTATCTGTCTCTGGATTAAAATCAAGAGAGCCAGCAATGGAAAGAGCTGTTACAATCTGGAAGTAATTGATAATTAAGGATTAATGACAGCATGATCAATCAGTATCTTAATGTCCAGGTGATTATTACAAACCTCAGGTGATGCAATAAAAGCATGGGTCTCAGGGTTAGCATCATTACGGCCTGTGAAATTTCTGTTGTAAGATGTGACAATAGTGTTTTTTTCTCCCTTTTTAATGTCCTGCCTGAAAATAGAGTATTGATTCATTACTGCAATTTTCATAAACATGCGAACTCTGTGTCTGTAAATGATGATAGTGATGTCATAAATGATGATGGTCATGATCATGAAGATGGTGATAATGAAGATGATGGTGGTGATAATGATGATACATGATTATGATGGTGATGCATGATGATGTTGATGTTAATGATGCATGATGAAGGCGATGATCATGATCATGAAGATGATGATAATGAAGATGATGGTGGTGATAATGATGATACATGATTATGATGGTGATGCATGATGGTATTGATGTTAATGATGATGCATGATGAAGGCGATGGTCATGATCATGAAGAAGATGATGATGATAATGAAGATGATGATGGCGATGATGTTGATGTTGATGATGATGATGCATGATGGTGATGATCATGGTCATGAAGATAATGACTACAATGACAATAGCACATAACACAATGCTGTTTGTTAGCTGCAGTGGATCTGAGTGATAATTAATAATTAGCAAACATCAATCACATACCTGTTCCATAGTCCAATACAAGGACCACATGCACTAGCGAGAACTGTACCACCAAACTCTTGCAGAGTATTTGCCTACGAAAAATACGATCCTCGATTATTCAACTTTAATAAAACATTACACTGCAATGCTTTTAGTCTTTATACTTACGATGCTATCTCGTTCAATGGTTGCTCTTATCTGCTCTGATCCTGGTGTTACAGTAAAAAGTGATCTGAAAAAAACAATCAACAATTATATAATCAATAAATAATTATTAAGATTAATAAAAGTATAGTAAATAATGAATATGAATTATCAAGGAAAATACTATGGCCAATAAATCAAGCAGAAGATGATTTAACAGAACAAATTTCCATCATGGCATGGTTGTGCTGTGCAATGGCATAAGAATGCTGTACACGAAAGTTGTTTTTGGGAGAAGAGAGATGACAGGCCAAACTCAAAGCCTAGATACAGCTATGGCCCATTGGTAAAGGACTACAGTTTATTTCTCATTACTCAAATAACATACTTAGCCTTTAGTCCATTTTCCATTGCCTTTTTTGCAATGCTTGCTGCTCTTGTCATGTCTTCATAGCTGCTGTTAGTACAACTACCAATGAGTCCTGTATAATAAAAGCAAAATTAACAAGATATATAATTTTGTTCTTATACTAGGCAATGTTGGTAATAGTAATGAATGCAACTCCAGAATCAGTAATACATGACACATTACTGACACTACTGACAACCTACCGCGCCCCTACTCATGAAATAACAACACCTACTGACACCCTAACATAACCCTACTGACACCTTACCAACATCCTACCATCTCTCTGCTGACACCCTAAAACATTCTACTGACACCCTACCATCACCCTACTGACACCTTACCAACAACCTACTGACCACCTATCAACACCCTACCAACACCCTACTGACACCCTACCAACACCCTACTGACACCCTACCAACACCCTACTGACACCCTACCAACATCCTACTGACACCCTACCAACACCCTACTGACACCCTACTGACACCCTACCAACACCCTACTGACACCCTACCAACATCCTACAGACACCCTACCAACCCACTATTGACACCCTACCAGCATCTAACTAACACCTTACCAACACCCTACTGACACCCTACTAACATCCTACCAACAACCTACTAGCATCCTACTGACACCCCACCAACATTCTTCCAATGTAGGTTTCTCATTTTTTTACTTTTAGCAGCATTGTTTCTAGTAACATATTGCAATTTCACTGCAAAATAAGTTGCATAAAAAATCTGCCTTGTACAGCATATCTAAACCTTTACAAGTCTGTTGCCGCAACAGTTTCAAGAAGTAGAGGAAAAATTTATAAATTTTTTAAAGATATTAAAATGAAGAATTTTTTGTCTTACCAACTTGGATGTCCATTGGCCATCCCTTTTCCTTTGCAACAGCTCCCAATTTTGAAATAGGATGGGCAAGATCAGGTGTAAATGGGCCATTAACGTGGGGTTCCAGTTCACTGAGATTGATCTCAATAACCTGGTCATAATCTGCACCCTCGTCAGCCTTTAAGAGGTGTTTATACTGGTTGGCAAGACTAGCTACTTGATCTCTGCCTGTGGCTTTGAGGTATGTCTCCATGCGATGGTTGTATGGAAAGACTGAGGTAGTTGCTCCGATCTCGGCACCCATGTTGCAAATGGTCCCCATACCTGGAGAAGCAGACAGAATCATTATTTATTCAATCATAAAGTAATCATGGTCATCATTTCCTACTTTCACAAGGAACTCCCTCAGACTTTCGTTGCCCACTGAGAGCCATTGTCAGGGAAACATTGAAACTTGTTTTTGTTCACATGATATCCTCTTGCCCAATCATCATCATCATCATCATGATAATCATAATCATCATCATTTTGAACCCTTATTTTCTCACCTGTACAAGATATAGAGTCCACCCCAGGTCCAAAGTACTCCACAATGGCTCCTGTTCCACCCTTGACGGTAAGAATACCAGCCACCTTGAGAATCACATCTAAGCATAACATATAACAAACAGATCAGAATTCTCTTATCATGGGAAGGAAGAGACAAACTATATAGCACTCTGCAGCTGACATTTGCTCATAAAATATACCATCATTCTATCTATTGGATTTATATGGGTTATTTGATATATTTCTTTGAATAAATGCCATCATTTAAGATAAAGTAATGGCTACATTTATAGTTAACATAACATATGTTAGATTTATATGCAGTTATATTACCCTTCGGAGATGTCCAGCCTTTGAGTTCTCCTGTGAGCTTGACACCTATAACCTGGACAAGTAAATGAGTAAATAAATCTTAATACTGTCTAGTCCCTGCTACCACAGTGGAGTAGGATAGGAAGTTTTTAGGGGATAGGCAGATTTACTCTCTTCTTTGCATGGGATTCTAAAACTACTGACAGAGTGGCAAAGTGGGATCAGCATCACATTTCATGCATTGATACATATTTCTAAAATTCACTCGTCACATAAATCCCACCAAGTACTCACAGTGGTGTATTTATCCTGATATCACAAACATTAAAGTGTCATTTATTCATTTTCTTGTGTCAACAAAGTTTTTTTATAAGACTTCTGAAATATGAATGAACAACTTGTAGCAATAATATTGGTACCTTTGGGCATTTCAGCTCCCACGGCATGTTGGCCATAACATCAACTGCGTCAGCACCACCCACACCAACACATACTCCTCCAAGACCACCTGAAATCAAATGCATCTGTCTATCAAACATCTAAAATCTTTCTTACAACTGAAAGATATACCCTTCTTAAGGCCGGTTTAGACGGTACGATTTTTGCCTACAACTATCGTATACAACACGCTCACGTCTGTCGTAGGTGAGTTGTAGGCTTGATTTACACGCTACGACTCGAGTTGTAGGATGGCGCGAGCGTGTTGTATACGATAGTTGTAGGCGAAATCGTATCGTCTAAACCGGCCTTTAGACCATCCCCACCCTTTGGAAATTCCCCCTCCATAGGAGGGATGGGTATTTTCATGGAATTACACAATATACCCTCCTCAGACCCTCCCCACCCCTTAGAAATTCCAATTCCCCTTCATAGGGGTGGTATGGATATTTTCATGGAACTACACAATATACCCTCCTCAGACCTTCCCCACCCCTGGGAAATTTCAATTCCCATTCATGGGGGGAGGTATGGATATTTTCAGGAACTACACAATATACCCTCCCCTACACCGTGGAAATTCCATTTCCCCTCCATGTGGCATGTCTTCTCATGAATACATACCTCCATTGGGTGTGTGACTGTCTGTACCAATAAGCATCACACCAGGAAAAGCATAGTTTTCCAGAACAATCTGATGGATGATACCACTTCCTGGCTTCCAGAACCCAACACCATACTTGGCAGAAGCACTAGCCAGGAAGTCATAGACCTCTTGGTTTATATCTTTAGCCACCTTGAGATCTTCAGCACCTCCAACCTTAGCTTCTATGAAATGGTCACAGTGGATTGTAGAGGGAACTGCAACCTAAAACATCAAAAAAAAAACTTAATAAAAACCCTTACTTTTTATTTAACCCTGAAACAACATCTGGGCTGACCTAAGTCATGGCATGGCTAACTCACAGATCCTACCCTGAAACAACCTCTGGGCTGATCTAAGTCAGGGCATGGCTAACTCACAGATCAAACCCTGAAACAACCTCTGGGCTGATCAAAGTCAGGGCATGGCTAACTCACAGAACAAATTTCAATTTAGCATGTTTGGTTTTGCAGAGTGAGGAGAACCAAACAAATATTTGAAATTCACATGTGATGTCCACAAGTCCAGGAATCAAACTTCAGACCAAGAATTTAATCATACTATTTTTGCATTTGGAATTTAGTGTACCTTTGGTAAGCCACTGGATATAAACTGCAGCATAGCCATCTGTGAAATACAAAACAACCAATAGATTAGAATTTATGCTGGTAAAAAATCCTTTTGCTTTGTTCTCAGAGGACTTACCGTACATAATTTCAAAAAAAAATCCAACTTTCTATGTCTTAAATCTAAGGTGCTTAGCCTATGAGCAGCCTACTTTGTACCTGAGCTGTGGCATCCTGCATAGCAACTCTGTCAGGTCTGAGTTTAAGATAAGATTCTCCATGTACAATATCCTGAAACAAAATAAGTATACATCAGTCTTAAGGATAGATGATATTCCACTCAATCTCATTCAATAATTGATTATTTATGAGTGAATAGATTAGAATAAAACACAAATAACAACAGTTAATAAATCTAAAATGAAAAAGATAAAAACTAAAAGACTTTACCTGTTCTTTTGGGTTATCGAGATGGGAATAGACAATCTTTTCTGCCAGGGTTAATGGCTTGTTTAATCTGATTTATAAGAAATGACCAATAAAAATATAAGAAAAGATAGGAAAATATAAACTAATCGATAGCTGATAAGTGCTTCTTAAACCAAAGAAAGAAATTTTACCTCTCTTTAACAACTTTCAAGTTCTCATCTAGCCTTTCATATGGGATATAACAATTAGATTCAAACTTGCTCATGGATACCTATAGATATACCATAGAAGAAAAAATATCAACAAAATTTTATCCATCCATTTTATCAATGTGATAAAGTTATAAACACCAAGCAAGCAGTTTTGGTATGAAAAGGAAATGATATGGCATATTCATAGCTGTACTCTAGCCAGTCCATATCTTACCATAGTCCTACCAAAGCCCGGTGTTTGGATGAATTACCAAAATACACTGGAGAGCCAATTCAATGTTAAAGCATGTTGTACCAAGTATGTCAATGTGAGGTAGTTGATTACAGGGCTAAAAATAGTGGCTGATCAATAGCTGGACATGATGGCAGTCAAGCGAGACTGGTCTATGAGGTATTTGGCCAGACAACTGTGAATGCTGACATTATATGTGACCAGCCATTTATTTTAGCAATGGGATTGAACCTATGTCCTACGGCATTAAGGGATGAACCAATAGGTGATTGAGGGGAAGGAGGGGGGAGGGGGAGAAGGGGTTGCGTGAATCTCAATATAGAGCAAACATATAAAAAATTATGTGCAGGGATTGTTACAAAATATATATCTATCGTGCAACATAAATTCCTGAACCCCCCCCCCCCCCAGTTATCTAATTGGGGATTCCTAAGGACAAGTGCTCAACCAGCTAAGCCAATTGGAGAGAGTGAAATAATTAACCCTGTAAGAGACTTTACTGTTACTTTTGGGCAAGACTGGCAAAAAAAAACTTATCATCTCAAATGCACCACCACAAGTACAGCAATGGTGCATCGAAGCATCTCAACGCGGTTGAACTGAAAGCATGTGAAGGTGCCTCTGACAGTCATGATACAGTCTATATATGCATGACGCTGGAGCACAGCTCTAGCAGTATTTTGTTATTTTTCAAATCAGTTCAGGATTACCTTTTGCCATAATGCTGATGATGCTGAGAAGTATCGCACTGAGTGCACTGTTCTCAATGATGTTAGCACCTGTAAGACGAGAGAACGACAGCCTTAAGAAGGGTTCATAAGATAAAAAATAAACATGAAAGGTATTGAAGTCAGTACAAAATTAATAAGAATGGACAAAAATTGTATTTTTTGTATCAAGCAGAAATTTCATTAATTATTCAAGAGAAAATGGCATAAACCTAATTCCACATCAAATATACCAAAATATAGCAATTTTTACAACCCACAATTCCACTTTTTAAGCTCTTGAGCATGCGCTTAGAACAATAGCACAGAACTCTTGATGCATGTTTAATGCATGCAACACGTTAGTAGAACATATTGTGCATGACTGTAAAATGGCATGGCATACAGCAACATATCTTGACAGAGACAGTGCTCATTGAGCATATCATCTGTTTTCCGCAGTTGTACAAAATTTGCTATAAAGCTTCTTCCCCAAAGGCTCAATGCAATGGCTGTAGCCAAGAATCAAACACAGGTCTGTTGACCCAGAATCTTAATCCTCTTCCCCATAGAGAGGGCCCCTTATACACACTAAAATAACATATCTGAAAATGTTATTATGATAGTACCACGGTTGACTATTACACCACTCTGTAAATCGTCTTTTCCTATATTAATATCTCATTGCATATTCAGATTCAGTGATTTTTCGATTAAAAATTGATAATCGTACAATTTATAAACCAAGAAAAATACCGATTCACGTGTAACAAAGATAGGTCTGTGCTTGTGTTGGGCCGGTTTTTAAAACAAATACAGTATATCTTAGCAAACAAAGGAATAACTCTTCTATGTGAGCAGTTATTGGTATATATTAATTAAAGTACGATAGAATTAGCGCTTTTATTTTGAAATTATTAAATCAAAATTTATATTGATAGTAAAAATATTTAACACGAACGTTGTTGTGGCCGACTACTCCACTCGTCACCTTCAACGGCTCCGCTTGAACTTAAATAGCCTCAAAATTAACATTTCATACATTTGAGACAAATTTAAGATACGTATTTACCTGTCTGGAGAAAAAACGCTGCATTATTGTTGTTTTTTCAGTGAAAAAAAGCCCTAAAATTTCATGAATGAGACAAACTTTGTTTGCAAGTCCTTCCTGCAGAACGCTAATGCGCATGTCTAGGATTCACCGCTGGTATGAACCACAGGGAGCCCAGAGGAATGATCAGACAGATCCTCTTAGCTCGGATTTAATGATTTTTAGACCACGTGCAATTCCCTAGAGTAGTATTTATTTGTTTAACGGCTGCACATGAGAAGACATGAATATGGATACAACTCATACATAGAATCTTATTCTCAAGAGAATGACACAATGGTCTGAAATGAAAAAATATTACACCCAAGATATTCAAATGCATGCAAGGTAAGTTATGTAAAGTATATCTTTTTCGAAATACTGACAATACTCACACAATTGGACGACAAACTCATGTATTTTTACAGTTTATTTGTTTTCTTTAATATTTTTCTTTATACAGCTATGGAGGAAGGTTAATTCCATTTTCAATATGTCCAATTTTAAAAAACTCTGTTGGTTAATTTATTTTATAATTTGCATTTTTCTTAAATTCATTCTTGGCCATGGTTGCATTACCCTGCATAGCAGCCCAAATTGTGGGGGGAAGGGGTGGGGGTCCATTTCTCCTTGTCCCCTCCTCCACAGCCCCCACCCCTTCCCCCCAATTTGGGCTGCTACTCAGGCTATGGTTGCATATGACATCATTCATCGGCACTTTGTTGAGTGGTCAACATGACCAAATGATCTGGTCTACATTTTTTTAAATAAATGAATATCCCTTCAGTTGCCGAAGTATGGATCCATATTTTCTAGTTTATATTCCATTTCTATGCCACAATTAGATTCTTGCAGTGTTCGGGGAGAGATTGTGTGTCCCATGTCTTGAGGTGAACCCCCCATAGCAGGAAAGGTAGCAATGATAAAGCTATCAGTAAAGCCCAGATATAAATGCTCATATTTGCAAGCCTATAAATGAATAAAAAGTATTTGATATCATTATAATCATTAACAATTATTTTATCTTAATCATTATCAGCAATCATTAAGGCTATTCTTGCTATTGAATAGTGTAAACATGAGTATCATCATCTTTGTCTTCATCGTCATCATTCATCACCATCATTTTCAATATCATCATTATCATTATCATCATTATCAATAGCATTATTATCAACATCATCATCAATACCATCATCATCATTGTCAATATCATCATCACTATCTTTGTCAATATCACCATCATCATCATTGATCATCCTCAGCATCATCAATATCATCATTATCATCATCATAATCAATCAACCTCAATTGCATCATCAATCATTATCATCATCAGTGTCTCAATGATCATATATCAACACATTACTATCATTGTAATTCAGTTATATAAGTTATTGATTATTGTACCTTTTCATATTAGCTAGTTTACAGACTGTAAGCCACATGATAACCAATAAAAGGCCACACAACTCCCTGGTGCATGGAAACAAACCATAACATTAATGACACCAATCAGTATCAAAGTAAACAAATTGAAGAAGCAAGAGGACTCATAGACAATAGACATCAACAAGGCAGAAAACATGGACGATCCTCAAGGTACTGTTGCTACTGACATGTTTCTATTGCTATATGCTGATCGAAACAAAAGTTGATTTAGAGAATGTCTTGATCTGACACATCATTATATCTATGCAGAGGCGGATCCAAGATTTTGTTCAGGGAGGGGTGCTATGCATAAAGTTAACCCAGGGAGGGGTGCACCCCTTAGAATCAAAGGGAAATAGCGGTATTGGTTATCTTTGAGGTAGGGGCACAAAGTCAAACCAGGGAGGGGTGCGCACCCCCTGTACCCCTCCGCTGGATCTGCCTCTGCTATGGAGACACTGGTTAAAAGGCTTTCTCTGATGTTAGTGATTTTAAAGCAGGGTGGCTAGCCATTATCCCTTCAGAGCTTTAAAAATCTAAAAGCTAAAAGCTAACAGCTCTCCACCTGAAATGATTCTAGATCCATGACTGGATATATATGAAGTTGTTTATCAGTTACCTGCCCTCCTCATGACTGAGCGGATTTGTTGAACCCTCCCAGATCTGTTTCGATACAATTGTAGAAAGATAGAGAACACTAATAACACAGGCTGCAAGGTGGCTCATTGTTATTGCCTTCCATAAAAAATAATCTGAAGAAAAACTTTCAATAGTCAGCCATAATCATCCATATATAAGTTTGGCATGCTCTGACTTTGATCAGCCCAGAGGTTGTTTCAGGCTTTGGTCTGTCAGACTGAAGCTGTGCCCTGACTTCGATCAGCCCTGAAGTAATCTTTTTATTAGGATTTAATGAAATTCAAGATTCTTTTATTAGCAATACATACCTTGAATTGGAAAATAAATGACTATTGATAAACACAACAAGCATGGGATGCTATAAACAGTCTGAAAAATGATAAATATTATTAATGATACAAATAAATGCATGCTTTTAATTCCTTATTTTCTGATTAGCAATTCAAAATTAAAACATCGAAAATCTTCTTACTATCCAAATGGCTGGGTCAGGATCATTGATCTGTGGAAAAAAAAGAATAGTGTAAATGATGTCGTAAAGGATGATGGTGATGATGATGATGGTGATGATGATGCTGATTATGATGATGGTGATGATGATGATGGTGATGAAAGTGGTGGTGATAATGATGATTGTGATGATGATGGTGTAAATGATAAAGGTGATGGTGTAAATGATTATGTTGGTGATGATGGTGATGATGATGATGATAGTCATGAAGTCGTGATGATGATGATAGTGATGGTAGTGATGACGATGATTGTGATGATGATGATGAGAAATGATGATGATGGTGTAAATGATTATGTTGGTGATGAGAGATGGTGATGATGATGATGACATGATGATGATGACTTAAATAATGGTTTTGATAAGTAATGATAATGTCATTGACGATGGTGATGATGAATATGATGATGATGATGATAATGGTGTAAATGATGATGTTGAGGGTGATGTTGATGGTGCGAATGATGGTGATCACATAATGATGTAAATGATGGTGATGTTGATGAAGTAAATGATGTTGATGATGATAGTGATGATGACGATGTCAATGGTCATGATAATGTTGGTGTTGATGATAATGATGGTGATGATGATTTATCTATATAACTTTATACCTGTACATAGGCAGCTATTGCCATGAACACGGCCATCACAGCATTTGCTATCCTCCATGGCCAAGGACAGGACTTGACAATAGTCCCTGATTCATCAGGCATCGTTATGGCTTTCCATTCACTCATAGTTCGCTACCAACCCTTTTTTAAATATGAGATAAAATTCGTATAAATAAATTAAATTAACTTCCTTGAATCTTCTCTTATGAAAATGCCCTCCTAATCTTTCGAGAAGTTAAAACTAATATAAACAATTGATAATTTGAAAAAAATGAAATATTATAGACACGCCATTAAAAACACCAAGTAAAGTTAAAACTAAGAGAAATTGTATTTTTGTATGGAAAGATATGAATAACAATTACGTACTCATAAGTGAGGTTTTTGATTAATTATTTAACTGTTTTAAAGAAAATGTATCTTAGCAGTCTTTTTTAAACATTGAGACTTCTAATTGGTTTTGTTTCTTGACACTTTGATCAAATGGATAAAATATTTAGTTCTTAAAACATTTTCTCATAGCAACGATACGACTACTGCAAGTATTGGCCTTCAGGAAGAAAGAACTTAGGGATCTTTTAGATGTCTCTCAAATCTGATGGCTGAATAAAACGTAAACCAAAATAATTAAAAGTCGGACTTAAAACTAAACGTGTTCATAAATTTAGCTACATAAGTGATGTCTTGGTACGCAGGAAAACAATTTCAGCTTATAATTCAAGGGGGAAAAGCTTTAACAAGCCATGTACAGCAGAACAAAAGTAGAGAAGAATACAAACCTATACTAAAAGATAATTTAAATTCAAAGATAAGCAGGCAGGATTAAATGTTTACCTGACGGGAAGCACGGTTGAGTTTGATTCAATTGTGAGTTAATCTTCGAAATCTTTTACGAAGTCTCAGAATCGACCAAGATAAAATGAACATCAGCGTTAGAGTCCTACTAATCACAACTAAAAATTAAAATCAAAATTTCGGAATCTTAAGAATATAAGAACGAGTACTTTTAGGTTAAACTGTAGACACAAAAGATGACAATCAACGGAAGTAAAAATGATATATGCTTGGTAAAAGCGATTATTTTGAAGGGTATTATATAAGGATCAAATGACTAGTTATTTAGTATCCGCGCGCACAGTACGAGCTCACCTTTCATACTCGACCTCAGGAAAGATTGAGCTTTGTAAATACAGCTGTCACGCTCTTTAAACGGTGCGCTCAATAAACTTTTGAATACATTATTTAAAAAAAGAAATTTAGGATAATGATGATGATGATGATGATGAATAGTATTATTATTAAATTAGCCAAACAAGAGAGCGATTTTATTTTATTTTATCTATTATTTATTTATTCTTTTTTGAAAAAGATTTTTAATGCAATAATATTTTTTTCCTGGAAAAATTGAAACTAATCGAAAATAGGAAGCGCGCGCAATAAAATAAAAAATAAAAAGTAAAATGGAACGAAGGGAAGGGAGGCTTATCGTTAATGCGCAATGCAGTATGTGGGATTTTTGTTCAAAATATGCTAATGTTTGCCTCAAGGTATCCTTATGAGGCCGATTGCGAGGGATCGTGACGTAATGTTATAAACCTTGAACTTTTGGTGATAAAAAAAACTAAAGAAGAAAATCTGTTTAAATTAAATAAGTAAGACTTAATGACTCTTCACTTTGCGTATCCTTGCGACCACGTGTTGATCACTCCTTAGAGTATCATTTCTTTGTTTTGCGGTGACAATTGAGCGTAGCATTCTAATACATTAATATATAATACTCTAATTATCAATATTAATCCTAAAGTGCGTGGTTTGAAATGGGAAAAGATTACGGCCAAAGTAAATAATGTTATACCTGTTTGACAGTTGCTTGAAATCACTCGACAGTGTGTTAGAGCTCGTGACGTTCACTAGGGCCTTAGGGTTCTTTCCCTTCCATCCATCCATCCATTCTTTTTTTCACTTGGTTTTCATCAGACGCAAGCGTAGACACTGTGCCCTTGCTTACTGAAGCCTAGCTTAAAAGGAACGTATATAAAGTAGAGAATCCAGCGAAATCGAAAAGATAATTATTCCATTCTAGCTAGACAGTCGTCTCTAGAAACGCCTTCATTCACAGCGCAGGCGCAGAATTTTGGTAACGAAGCCTAGCACCTTGCCTGCGTCACATCTGGACTTTTTCTCGGTTAAGTCAGTCTAGACTTCACCGACAAAAGACCGGATGTGACGCAGGCTACTAGCACCAGGTCTGGGTACGATAATGAACTAGCGCTGAAATTATTCATGTCAAATCTTGTCATCAGTTTGTGCGCAAATATATTTTAGAGCCCCATATTGTTTTTAAACTACACCCGACAAACTATATCAAACGATCTTGCACTTCGGGATTTTGATAACGAGGATTTACAGTTTTTGCGCATGCGTACAAAAATTCCAGCAGGAATTATGCAGTTTTTTAAAAACATTTTATGCATGCATTTCATAAGATAGGAATATTTATGCCAATATATGAGAAACGACGCCGAAAATTTTCTTTGACAATATTTTTCAAAATATGGAGAAATAGTTTTAGAATGCGATTCATATAAGCTGGATAAAATTGAAGCGAGAAATATTGCAAGTTTATAAAAAAATAAACACTTAATACAACTGTTTTTAACAATTTTATTTGTAAAGTTAGATAACTACAACTTATTAGAGTTCAAGCTTCAGGATCTTTTGTTTTTGGTTCTTTTATAGTAAGGCGCAATTATCTTTTCTTCTTTTCTTTTTCCCGCCAAATACCAAGGTGACGCGGCCGGTCTCGACACAGTCCACTCTCAGTTAATTTTTATCTTTTCCATTTTACCACACAACTATAATTAAGTATTAAAAGACTAGAAGAAAATGTTAGTTTTTTCAACAGCTTTGTTTAAGTTTGAGATAAGTTACTTGATCACAGAGACATTAGTTCGCCGGAGTGAAAATAAATAGAAGAGAAATTATAGTTCATAGTGGTTGATTTAGAAGCATTTCCTGTGGACGATAGCTGGGCCAGATTCATCGTATTCCTGCTTGGAGATCCACATCTGTTGGAAGGTGGACAGAGAAGCGAGGATGGAGCCTCCAATCCAGACAGAGTATTTCCTCTCTGGTGGAGCGATGATCTTGATCTTCATGGTTGGGGGAGCGAGGGCGGAGATTTCTTTCTGCATACGGTCAGCAATTCCTGGGTACATGGTGGAGCCACCAGACAAGACGGTGTTAGCGTACAGATCCTTACGGATATCGACATCACACTTCATGATGGAGTTGTATGTGGTCTCATGGATACCAGCAGATTCCATTCCCAAAAATGAGGGCTGGAACATGGCTTCTGGGCATCGGAATCTTTCGTTTCCAATGGTGATGACTTGTCCGTCGGGAAGCTCGTAGCTCTTCTCAAGACTTGAGCTGGAGGCTGCTGTCTGCATCTCTTGTTCAAAGTCAAGAGCAACATAGCAGAGCTTCTCCTTGATGTCACGTACAATTTCACGTTCAGCTGTGGTGGTGAAAGAGTAACCACGTTCTGTCAGGATCTTCATCAAGTAGTCAGTCAAGTCGCGTCCAGCCAAGTCAAGACGGAGGATAGCGTGAGGAAGAGCATAACCCTCATAGATTGGTACAGTGTGAGTGACACCATCTCCAGAGTCCATGACAATACCAGTGGTACGACCAGAGGCATACAGGGACAAGACAGCCTGGATAGCTACGTACATAGCAGGGCTGTTGAAGGTCTCAAACATGATCTGAAAAAAGTAAAATCTCCATATAAATCCCTCGAGCACATTCAAAAAAAATGGCGCGAAACAGACGCGGGCGCCGAATGTCAGCCATTATCTCACAAAAATGTTTCGTAATGCACATGCGCAAACGCCTATTTTTTCCAATTTCAAGTTCCCAGGACTCCTCGGGGATTCAGTTGTATAGTATAAAGTCTAGAAAAATCCCTTGATCCGTCAGTCTTTTGTTTCATTGTTAATGTTTTTTTTGTTTTGTTTTGGAAGGAAATTTTGAATCCGAAAATGAGCCGAGATCATCGGAGTTGGTTGTAATATTAGCTACCAAAAACTGGGTATTTTTATATATATTTTTTAAGAGCTTTAAAACCTTCTTAACCCGCATTTTCAAGAGGCTACCACGTTACCACGACAACTAAACACTGTCTTCACAATTTGAAAAGACATACTGTATTCATTCGAGTGTTCAGTCACGACCGACAGAATTTTCTAAAACACCCACACAATAAAATATGTTGTATTTTTTTAATTTCTACTACGTGCAGTCGCACTTAGTCTTTATTCTTTTTCATATATCTATCCTAAAAATCCCTAATCTCGATCTTCTAGAACTTGAATTTCATATTTCGTGCTAAATTAGAGCAGTTGCCATAGCAAAATGTCAGCTTGAATGACGTTAGCTTTCGCAACTCGCGGCATTCGGCTTTGGCCCCCTCGATGAAAAAATATTAAATCATTGTACTCGTACTTTTGTATTTTTAAATTTCAAAGTTATATATATTAATATACGCATTAACTTAATTCAATATACCAAGAAATAGAGGGAAAAAGCTATATCTTTGTGATTTACTTCATAGTTTTATTCAGGACCACATTTTCCTAGTTTATTCCGTTGAAAAAAGAATTTTTGAGTTTAAGACTAAGGAAAGTTTTACCTAATGTGTTTTTTTCGAGTTATAAGCCAATATTAATTGCCTAGACGTTGAGAAAGTTTATTTGTT
The DNA here is from genome assembly GCF_029948245.1 of Actinia tenebrosa. NCBI lineage: Eukaryota > Metazoa > Cnidaria > Anthozoa > Actiniaria > Actiniidae > Actinia > Actinia tenebrosa. The sequence goes on along the minus strand of NW_028292581.1, from coordinate 8,949,243 downwards.
TAAATCTTCGGAGGTTGGAATATTCATATATATGGTAAATCATTACTAATGCACAGAGGAAATCCACCTTACAAAACGAAACTGACCAATCCTGAACAAGCATGACCATATATGGTCATTTTTGACCCTGTTCAACACACGACCACCTTCAAGTCAAGCTAAAGGAAGCACATGGACCAGAAAAACTATTCAACCCTTGAAAATTTACCAAATGAATTTAAAACTTATTTTGCAATAAAAATAATTTTAGACTTAGTGGTATTTTATGTGAATTTAAGGATAATTTCTTTAATTTGGAAACGTAAGTTTTGAACTATGCCAGCCGGTGCAAAGTTGTTTGTACATTTGAAATTGAGAAAAATAGCAATAGCAATAGGTAGAATCGACTGCCTTAAAACAGAATTAATCTTATCACTGAAAAAAACGTAAGCAACGAACTATGAACAATTCAGAAACAGCAGCAACTTCAAGCCTTTTTTTGCGGCGATGCGTGGAAATGATCGAGTCACTTGGGCTGATGCATTAAATTTTGCAGGCACGCTCTATGCCATAAGGTGTGGCAAGATGTCTTGCACAACAGCAACGGCAAAGAGAAAAGAACAAAACACCGTATAGTAGAACTAAGAATATTTTTCTTACCTGGGTCATTTTTTCTCGGTTAGCTTTTGGGTTGAGGGGAGCCTCTGTGAGAAGTACTGGATGTTCTTCTGGAGCCACACGAAGCTCGTTGTAGAAAGTGTGATGCCAAATCTACAGGAAAAAAGGGTAGGATGATTAGGAAGAGTTCAAATCGGGTGAATTACTTTCAAATCGACTCGAACTTTTTTCGAAATCTTACCTTTTCCATATCATCCCAGTTGGTGACGATTCCATGTTCAATGGGGTATTTCAGGGTGAGAATACCTCTCTTGCTCTGGGCCTCATCTCCAACGTACGAGTCCTTTTGACCCATACCAACCATGACGCCTTGATGGCGAGGTCTTCCAACGATGGAGGGGAAAACGGCTCGTGGAGCATCGTCTCCAGCAAAGCCAGCTTTGCACATACCGGAACCATTGTCGATAACCAAAGCAGCAACGTCTTCTTCAGCCATGTTGAATCTAGGGTTTTGCGCACGGTCTCCTGAAGTATCTTGCTCGACTAAGTTCGCCTACAAGTGAAGGTACCAAATTGTCACACTCCTTTTATACCCCGTTGCCACCGGTTTTGCACTCATTCGCTCTGTCGGGTGGTACGTTTACCTTATTTAGAAATATCCAAGTGATTCAGTGAAAACAATAGTTTTTGCGCCAATACGATTGCCCGTGACGTTTCTTTCTCGATTCCCTTGGTGTTTGCGTTACAATGCCATCAGCTGACACTTTTAGATCATTCTTTTCCCTTGACGTCTTCTCCTTAGTAGCATGAAATTAAACTTTATTCGATTTCCGCCTGAATTATTTTTCTTCCTACTTTATTTTAGTTTTTAGAGCAGTTTGTTTCGATTTTTGTACCATATACGTTGCGTCATTAGATATTCAAACTTACCGTAAGTAAACTAAAATCCATTATCCAAACAAAAGGACACAGAACAAACGCATCGTTAATGACTATCAACAAAGAGCGAATGATATCATACCGAACAACCACAATGGATTTTCCGTTGGGAACGCGACTGAACCGGTGCATCACGTATAGAGTTCTAGGGTAAGCCAGCTAGTAACCGGTAGTACCTTCATTACTCAACCATTTGGGGGGGGGAAAAGAAAGAGTCTACAAAGGAACTAAAAACATAATCCAAAAAAACTAAAACTTCGAGTCTTTGTTGATTTTGGTTTTGTAATTCGACATTTTATAGACTTCAGGTGGTGATACGCTTCGCTTGTCAAATGCTGAAACGTTTTTTTATGTACAAACTATATTGGTGGTTCAGTCATCTGTTGAAGATTCCATGCGCTGTGGTTGGCGACTTTTTTTCATCTTCATCCTCTCCAAAATATCGGTGTTTCTTCATTTAGGAAAGCGCAGAAAGAAATGTGTTTTTGGTGAGTAGTATCGTGGTCTGCGCATTTAAAGCTACAGAAAATTTTGATAAATTACCGTACATTATAACCTAACCTTAAAATTTGTGGGTGCCACACCAAAAGTTAAGAGTGCCCGGTACCAAAAAAAGCTTGTGTTGTAATATCTGCCGTGACAAACAAATGTATTAATTGAAACCACACATACTATAAACTATACACTTCGGTATCAGTAGCATTTGTCTTCAGGAGTGTCAAGATTTTGAATTCCTTCGACATAAAATTCTTATTTATCACTCTCAGAAACATGCTTGATGGAAGTAAGTTAGGTTTCTTCGCTTCCTACTTAGAGAAATAACCCGAAAAATAGCCACCACATTTAGCCGCGTGTATAAGTGATGAATCATCATTCGCTATTAATAATATATTTTAAATTAATTTATCATGCAAGATTACACCCGATACCACGAGTTCAAATGTAGTGGATTTTTGCAATAAATCATCAATGAGTCACTTCTCGTCATTGGTTTATAATTTTCAACATTAACTTGGGTGTTCATCTGTCGCTAGAGTAAGCCACGTGTTTGTGGCCAGCAGGACCAGACACGAGTCACCCGTTCATGAATAAACTCTCAAATGAATCGATACCCTGAAGTAACCCCTGGGTTGAACACGACACGGCAAACCCACAGATCAAACTCGCGGAACCTATGGGTCAGACGCGAAGTTTTCATGCAAAACATTTTAGGGAGGAAAAAGCGGAGGCACGACATTGTTAGCCTAAGGGACCCTAGTCATGAATTTTGAGGGAAAAGGCCTTAGAGAAAAAAAAAGAGAACTTATGAGGGAGATTGAAGAGTCATTATGTTGTGTATAAAACCTGCCGAGGAGACCTAAAGAAAGTGTTAGAAATAGTACAATGGGCCACGTTGGAGATATTAAAATTTCTAGTACAATATTAAGGCTCTGCGAATTTGCAAACCTCAGGCTGATCGGTAGATATATTGCTCTATATTCGTTTTTCAGTAGTGAACCGACTGGCATTTCTATCAAGAAATCGGCCCAATTTTACATGCAGTGTTTCTTGTTACTAACGTTTTTACACGTTGTTTTAGTTTCCTTCTAATTCACTTTTGATATTCAACACACCACTAAAATGATAATGATGATTATAATATTTATATAGCGCTCTTTTCCATATGGATGTGTTCAAAGGCGCTTTACAATGAGTTGTCAATGAGAGAAAATGCGGTACCAAAAAAAATGCGGTGATTTGGTGACTTTTCATTGAAGACGGCCTCTCCTGTTGGTGAAAGCTTTTTTCCTGAGAAAATGAGAGAGAGTGGCACAAAATGGGAGAAATTGAAAGAGAATGAAATAATGCCAAGATATGGGAGGAAATGATAAAAAGAGAATGATAAAATGAATATGACACCACAAAATGCCATTCAGCAAATTTTTATTAAAAATGCAGCAAACAAGCTTGTGGTTGTGTACAACATCAAGGGAACACCAAAAAAAGAGTAGCTCTAGAAGTAGGATTACACTGCCTCCAAGTTAACAGGCACTAAATGTCAAGTCCAGTTTTTTCCCTAACTTGGTTACACAGGAAGTAGGGGTGAGTGAAGCAGCATGCTGCTTTAAAGTCATCCCCACTCCCCGTGCAACCAAAACAGGGAGGGGGGGAGGAATGACTCAACTGAGTTAGGAGTGAAAAAGGGGGACTTTTGACAGTCTAGTGATGACTGTATAACACAGATATCTCTTTGTAACTCCTACCAGTTAGGCTTTGGTTTATAGAAATGATCATTCAGACTTTCCTATATTCTTCAATCCCAAAGGTGATGGGACAGGAAATGTCTGTATGGCCTTGATTTAAAAACACTATAGTTAAAAAGTGTATCGTATACACTGAGGAATTTGGTTAAAAATTGCTGACAAAATTCTATAGATAAAAGTCTAAAATAAAATGTGAAATACAAAAGGGTCTATATCCTTAGGTTACCGAATAATCTACCAAACAAATGTGTTATGATGAAGTGACGAGTTGACAAGGAGGAAGGTTGTCGAGGTTTATCGACCAATAGCATTCAGCTCACGTGCCATCTGGCAGACAGCGCATTCACCACAAAACATCAGCATAATAGCATCATTGCACAAAGATCCCTGTAAAATAATAACAATAATAAATTAACAAGCACACAACATTTAACTCAATTGATGAAATATGAGAAGTAAAAAACTTCATAACATTTTAGTCAGCAACATACGACATACAAACTCAACTCACATACACCCGCATAAAATATAGTGCTTTGTGAATATTTTGACACTAAAATAAGGCTAACTTTAGAGCTTAAAACAGTCGCTGGTCATGATGACTGGCCAAATTAGTTTTTCGGGCATACCGCATTTCTGGTTCAATGCTACTGTTTAAATTGATTTGTAAGGTAAAAATTCGCCTGGTCAAGATTCAAATCTGGCCAGACATTGTGCAGTGACCAGCTACTATTTTAAGCACCATAACCCTGACTAAATGAGTCTGTAATCTAGAAAGGCAGTGGGATTGTACAAATTCAAAAAAATGTTTTTTTCATACCCAGGGGGAGAAGAGTAGATACTTCTGCCAGCCTTTATACTGTATAACTTGCACAAACCCAGCCTTGTCATGGGCCTATTGAGGAGCTTCATTCCTCAACTCCTACTTTCTTCACTCATCCCACCAACAGTTTACATTACAAACAAGTTCTTGCATACCTGAATATTTTGCTCAGTCCTGAGTTTTGCACGCAAGGCAAGCAAAGCACCTTGGCAACAACATACAAAGCAACAACCTTCACCCAAGCGCTGCGAGACCTGGATTGCTAATATGCAAGGACAGAATGCCCCCAGCAGACCTGAAATACAAATAGTGATAATAACAATGAAGATCTGACTTAGACCACGAGAAAGTAAATGAATTCAAGCACATCATAGATACAGTGACTGTTTTCTCCTTCAAAAAGGCATTTAATACTTTTACTGGGGTACTAATATATGACTTTCTCAGACTATTCTTCTCTGTATCATAAATATCCTATACCCAGTACCCTCCTCAGACCCTAGCCTCCCCACCCCTTGGAAATTCCAATCTCCCTCCATTGGGGATGTATAGATATTCTTTGGTACTACACAATATACCCTCCTCAGACCCTAGCCTCCCCACCCCTTGGAAATTTCAATCTCCCTCCATTGGGGATGTATAGATATTCTTTGGTACTACACAATATACCCTCTTCAGACCCTCCCCTCCCTTTAGTAATTCCAATCTCCCTCCGTGGGGGAGGTATGGATATTTTCTGGAACTACACAATATACCCTCCTCTGACCCTCCATACCCCTTGGTAACTACTATTCCCCTCCATGAGGGAGGTATAGATATTTTCTGGAACTACTCAATATACCCTCCTCAGACCCTCCCCACCCCTTAGTAATTCCAATCCCCCTCCATGAGGGAGGTATGAATATTTTGTGGTACTACACAATATACCCTCTCCACCCCTTGGTAATTCCAATCCCCCTCCATGAGGGAGGTATGAATATTTTGTGGTACTACACAATATACCCTCTCCACCCCTTGGTAATTCCAATCCCCCTCCATGAGGGAGGTATGGATATTTTCTGGTAATATTACAAAATATACCTGGGTGTGGGTAGTTTTTTAGAACTCAACTAAAGAAGGTTGAAGATAATTAGTTCTTTCCATATACATAGATTGATAACTTACAGGAACCAATATCATCAAAGCAAGAGAAAATCCCAGAATTCCAATCTCTCTGATGGCCACCACCTTGCTGCACAATGACAGTGGTTTGTACTCCTGGTTGGCTTGTCACTACGTGAGACATTTTTAGCAATCTAGAGTAAAAGCAATGAAAAAAATTGGCTCAGCTTTTTTGTGAATTCTGAATTTGATCTTCCATAGGAAGGTTATAGAGGTTAGTTACTGGCCTGGTGGTAGACGATATATGTAAATCGCATTGAACCAATGTGAAATGTGTTATCTGATAACCTCCCATTCATTCATTCATTTATTCAGTCATTCTTTTCCACTTGTTTTCCAATTCATATATTTATTTATTTTGCTGCTTATCAATCAGTTATATCAAAGAATAACAGATTGCAGTCAGAGATAGAAAATGCAGTCTGCTCTTTTTGCCAATCAGAACGCATGATTTTAGGACACAGGACTCCCAACTACTCTGAACTCGAAAGGTTATACTACTTTGGGAGTCCTGGAAAATAATTATCTATTAAGCTCTTTTTTTCTTTTTACTCAAACTGTTTAAATATCTATGTCATTACACTTACTAACTTAAAAATAATTGTATTTACAATTTTCAAGTCAGTAGAAATAAAATTGAATTGGAAACAAAATGTCAGTATTTTTGTTAATTTTTGTGCTTGCTATTTTCTAAAAAAATATTGAAGGGTTTTTTGTTTTAGACACTTTGATCTAAATTGTGTTTTATATCATGGTTTACCATATTTCTCTTGTGTTCTATCAGTATTTACATCAATGATGAAAAGGTAAATTATACACCGTGAAAAGATGAAAAAACTTACTGACGTTTCGGACGCTAGTCCTTCGTCGGAGTAAAAGAGAAAGAAGTGGTAGAAAGGAGTGTATATATGATAGAATAAGACAAAAGAAACCAATGAGAGCAAGGTAGGCAAGGAAACAAAAACAAACAATCAAAAGACAAAAGAAAAGGTTAGTTGAAAATAAAGCGTTCATTAATCCCGTTGGGACTAAGAGTGCCCAATAGGTGAATAAGCCGCATTTCTTTGGTCTTGCGACAATCATTGTTGCCGTTAAGCAAAGAAAGACCGAAAACAATGAAGTCAGAAAGAGAATGGTTAGCTAGATTAAAATGGCGGGAAACTGGTTTGGTGGGATCGTTATTGCGAATATCATAAAGATGATTGCAAATGCGATCACCAAGACGGCGGCCAGTCTCGCCCACATACAAAAGATTACAGCGGGTACATTTAATACAATATACAACATTAGAAGTGGTACAAACAAAATGGTCAGTGATTTTAACAGTTGATTTAGGACCGACAACAGAAGTGTGAGAGACTATGTGAGGACAAGTATAACAACGTTTACGAGAACAGCGAAAAGTACCAGGTTCTTTGTTAGAGGGAAGAACTCCCTTGACCAAGAAAGAACGGAGATTACGATCACGTTTATAGGAAAAGAGAGGGCGGTTGTTGAAAATAGCAGAAGTGCGAGTATCAGAGTCAAGCAGAGAAAAGTTGCGGTTAACAATGGGTTTAATGGAAATGTTAATAGGATGATACGTAAGAGTGAAAGGAATGCGGTCATTAGAGGGACGAGTGTGAGGAGTGAGAGCGGTGGTACGATCAATAGTAGAAACTTTACGAATGGCGCGATCAATAACATGAGCAGGATAATTACGCTTAAGGAAGAAGGAACGCATCTCAGAACATTTAACAGAAAAATCAAGATCATCACTACACAAACGACGAAGACGAAGAAATTGCGAGAACGGAATAGCGTTAAGAGTGTGCTTAGGATGAGAAGACGAGTAGAGTAAATAAGAATGAGAGTCAGTAGGTTTATAATGGACACTAGTGCTAAGACGGTCGTCATTAACACTAAGCAAGATGTCAGATTACCTAAAATGGAAAACTGTCCTTTATCTTCAATTTTAATTTAAGTTTTACTCCGACAAAGGACTAGCGTCTGAAACGTCAGTTAGTTTTTTCATCTTTTCACAGTGTAAGATTAACCCTTTTATTATTACTGTTTTAAATTTACAGCTAATTTACATCATGGAAGACCAGTACCACTCATGTTTTGATTGGTCTTTGGTGGCTTTGTCTGAAATTTCAAGCCTAGACACCAACTACAATCAAAACTATGCTAATTCCAATTACTCTTAACTTTATAAAATAAAGATTTTCAAGCTTATTCTCAGTGATGTGGTTGGGAAGTGAATTCTTTTGAAAAATATTTCATAATCATTCATGACAGCAGGTTCAGAACCTAGTTTTTTTACTTAAAGTATTTTGGAATATCTGAAAAGCTACCCTGCGAGAAGAGTCTCCTTTACCTTCCCCCGAGAGAGAGAAAGGAAAGAAGACTCTGCTTGTAGGGTACGGAAAAGCTGACTGGAGATTTGAAATTTAAACATGAAGTCTTGAAAACAACATTTGAATTCCCAGAATTACTGGTCACGCATGACATTGTAAGTTAGCTATAATACGACTGTTTTGATTGGACTTTCAGAGACTTTGTCTGAAATTCCAAGTCTAGGTGCCAACTTCACTTAAAATACTGGCAATTCAAATTATTCTTAACTTCAAAAACTAATTTTTTCATGCTAATTCTCAGTGATGCTGTTGAGAAGTGAATTCTTTTGGAAAGTATATCTTAATCATTCACAAATAGCAGGTTCAAAACCTTATTTTTTTATTTACTAAAAGTGTTTTGGAATATTGGAAAAGCTGATTGGAGATTTGAAATTTAATATGAAGTCTTGAAAGCAACATTTGAATTCCCAGACTTACTGGTCACGCATGACGTAAATTACCAGTAACATGTTTTTTGAACCTTCTGATTGTAGGTCATCTATCAAGTGACAGGATATTACAAAACCAATTTTTCATAAGATATACCCAATTAAGTGAGTCAGAGTTGAACATATAATTTAAATGATAGACAGATTTGACACAAAACAGATAGTAGTGATTGCTAATTTATAATTATAGCTTGACAATGAAATTCTGATTAAGATTGAAAAGATCAGATAGCTATGTTGAATCTTACATTCTGACCAAAATTATGAAACTGATGTTTAATTAATGCAAATTATATCAGTACATATTGCAGTATTAGGACCAGTACAGTATTAATGTGTACGTAATATATACAGTATGAGTGGCTGTGTTGTATCAGATATACAAACTTGAGGCGTAGCCAAGAGTTTGTATATCAGATACGACACAGACGCAAATACTGTAGATTGCTTGTCAAACGTCTAGGTTAGTTCCTTTGTGTTTCGCTAAAATTTTCAAGATAAAAGTGAATCTGGCCAAGAAAATCCACCTTAAAGTTTATGCAAATGAACACAATTTTGTATCAGATTTACAACGCTCTTCATGGTCGTGATTTCTGTTGTGTTTTCCTCATGAACTATTAATGAGTTTGACAATGTCTTATACTATATTATAAGTTGAATATCTGAGCAGGGATCTAAGAGGCATCTGAAGTGTTTTAAAAATGCAATATTTATTTTCTAGAAAATTGTTTTAAAAAAAAAGAACAATGGAGGTACTATGCAAAACCTCTTTCAGACTTGAAAAAAGTATATTCCCATGGAAAAAAATTACCAAATATTGTCTCTTGTTGTTTGTACAAATAGAGTACTCAAGTGTGATGTCACGAAAAAATAATTTTTGACTTTTATTATTTTCGATCTCTAATTTCTATAGACAATAAAAAAAGACGTTTACACACCAAATTTGACGAGAATCAGACAATTATCAGCTGAGATATGACCATTTGAATATATAATTACTCCATCCAAATCACTGAGCCGAAAATACAGTGATTTGTATGGATGGAGTAATTATATATTCTAATGGTCATATCTCAGCTGATAATTGTCTGATTCTCGTCATATTTGGTGTGTAACCGTCTTTTCTGATTGTCTGTCGAATTTGTTAACCAAAAATATGATCAAGCAAAAATTAATTTTTGTGACGTCATCACTTGAGTGCTCTATTGTTTCTATTTATTTTATTCCTTGCAGTCATGAAGACTTTGCTTTCAGCCAATCAGACTTGGTACATCAACTGGAACACTATTTTTGTTTCGTGGTTAGCGATTATAAAGAGGCATTGTTAATTGTGTTTTTTCAAGCTTTTCTACCACACCTTTGGGTTTTTGATATCAGAAATATTCTTGTACAAAATTTGTGTTTAGACGTCTTTTTAATAATATTTCAAGAAGCTACTGACCTTAGTATATTAGTATAGTGTGGTTAATCAAATTAAGAACAATTTGCATAAAATGAATAACATTTATGCAATGAGTGTTTATACAGCTTCAAATGTAATTAAGACATCATGTTCTTTTGGGTAGGAATATGAATAATATATACTGCAAGTTTTAAAATTTGAATAAGCTTTTTCAGAATATACTCTGAAATAGACATACTACATAAAAAATGAATAAATTTCGCTCATAAAGTTTCATTTTGGCTTATTTTGAGGCATTTAGTCGGACATGTGAATGGGTTTATAACACCGCGGTTGCAATAGTATTCAAAGCGTAAATTTTAGCATATTTGTTTCAAGCTGCACGGTTTTCAGTCCCTCTTTGCATTAAGCTTTGATATCTAAATAAAATACAAGCTTTATGAATATTTCTGATAGTCCCTCAGGGAGCGAGTCTTAAAGAATAAAGACTAACAAAGGAGACGGTAAAAAGGTATAATTGAGATACGTATGCACCAGTGAACTCACGATAACTAGTTGAAATAAAAACACGAATTCATACAAAAAAACACCTTTTCTTTTTTAAGCTTCTAGATTACATTTGTGTCGAGGGATTGAAGCACGCCATTACTACTACTATTGGCAAGTTGGCAGTCAACAATCACCAAATAAGGCTTACTACAAAACAACTTTTTTTGAAACTTAAATTAACAAAAATCAGCTGGGAGAATCGTGTAAGATTCTCGATAAGCGAAATGCAGGAAATAAATAAATAAAAAGGAATACCAATGGGAAAAATAATTTTGGTATTTGGGGGTTAGTTTGAGCTTCAAGGGACGTCACTCCCACTCGCTGCTGAGCCGTATTAGAATAAAACTGGTTAAAAACTTGGCGTATTTTCAAACGATGTGGATTTAAAAAACTACGTTTTTCGATCAATATGAATTCCGCCGTAAAGTTGGAACAAAATTCAAGTTTAACGCGAAAACAGATGCTAGAAGAAGCAGGTCTTGCACCCACAATCTTTGAACAAAAATTATAAGATTGTGAGTAAAGGTTAGGAGTCAAATATCCAGCCACATTTTGCACTTTGCACAAGAAAAACTGAATATAGCCAGCTGTAAAACCCTCAGAATACTTATTTAACGACCTAAATTAATCTTTACCTGATGTAAAGACGAAAAAAAACAGTCTATATGAAAATATCTCGCAGCCAGTATCCACTGTATCCACTGTATCTCAAGGACACTACTCACTCAAACACCTAAAACAGGGCGTGCTTGACGTTTGAAATATGACGTTGTCATACCAACAGCGTAATTTTATATGTATGTTGGTTAAAAATTTAAATTTCGAATTTAAGACTTTTGGTAAATAAAATGTCCACACGGTTTAACATACTGAGAAAATAATGAAATACCTTTTTTTAAATTTTATATATTCTTGTAGGGTCAGTGCTTTACGATAATAAAGCGTGTGGAATCTATAAAGATGGTTGCTAAAAAATTCGCATGTTTTTGACTAGTATTATGTTGTCTAAACCTTTTCGTTGATCGGATCATCCCTACGCGCCTAGACCGAAAAGGAGCCTTGACAGTTATGCGGGTTGCCTCTGTGAGCCAACAACGAAACATGTCGAAGATACTGAGTGGTGTTGAGAACGTCAAGACGAAGCAAGCAGCAAGCAATCATGTCTCACAGCGCAACCGACTACAAGTTCAACTGCCGCTGCAGGTTATTTTGGGGGGGGAGCAAACATTGGAGTATTGAACACTCAGAATCTTGTTCTTTAAATGGTATTAAAACGAAAATGTGCCTCGTGTTTGTTAAATGACTGTTAAATGGCTTCTTTTCAATCAAATAAAAAGGAATTCTCTTATTGGTTCTGTAATAGATTGAGCATAAGTATGCGTGGCCAGCGGTCTCACGACCGCATGGCATATTAATCAGTTGTCTGTTTCAGCGTTGATATACGCCATGTTGTTTTGAAATAAAGGAGTTAGATTGAGTTCTCCACAGTGGCGACGAGGATTTGGACCAGGAAAAGTTGTTGTTTAAGGAGTGAAAGAGCCAAGGAAGAATTTAGAAGATGCCAACATACGGTAAACTCGAGAATTTTGACGAAACGGACGGAGATTGGGAGACTTATGTCGAGCGAGTGGAGCAGTACTTCGTCGTGAATGAAGTACCAGACGATAAAAAAGTTCCAGCGTTACTGAGTTTAATGGGAGGTAAGACCTATTCCCTGTTAAAAAACTTAACAGCACCACAAAAACCAGCGGAGAAGAACTTAAACGAGATCGTAGAGATTTTAAAAAGCCACTTAAACCCGAAACCACTAGAAATTGCTGAGAGATTCAGATTCTATAAACGGAACCAGGCTGGCGATGAAGATATTCGAGCATACATAGCAGAGCTAAAGAAACTAACCATGCACTGCAGTTTTGGAGGACATTTAGATGAAGCCTTGAGAGATAAATTAGTATGTGGAATAAAAAATGAGCAAATACAGAAACGTCTGCTAGCGACAAGGGAGCTGACATTTGCTAAAGCAATGGAGATAGCATTAGCCATGGAAACAGCAACTAGGGACACTCTAGAGCTACAAGAGGGCACACAGAAGGAGAACAAGGTACATAAGATAGTACGACACCAAGATGAAGTGGATCGACAGTGCTATCGATGTGGGTCAAAAGACCACAATAGTAACCGTTGCCGTTTTAGAAACGCAACTTGCTATAATTGTGGGAAACAAGGGCACATCAGGCCAGTTTGTAAATCCAAACTATCGAGCAAGGATGCCGAGGGGGCCAGCCAGAGAAACAGAAGGAACAACGACAAGAATGTGCGTGCATTACACGAGGAAGACCATAACGAATACAAGGATGTTGGCAGTTTAAAGTTACATGATCTCGGCACAAGTAAGGATGACGTTATCTGGGTAACACCGAAGATAGAAGACAAGGAGATCAAGATGGAGCTCGACACTGGTGCCGCAGTGTCCGTGATTCCGTGGAGTACGTTCAGAGAGCATTACCAAGAGCGATTATTGAAGAGGACTAAGGTTCAGTTAAAGACATACAGCGGGGAGAAGATCACCCCAAGGGGGGTGGCCCAAGTGAAAGTAACATACAACCAACAAGAGAAGCAGCTGCCGTTGTATGTGGTCGAGACAAGGGGGCCGGCCCTTTTTGGAAGGGATTGGTTGAAAGAGATCACACTTGACTGGAAAAATATCAGAGTACTCAACAAAGCGAGGGGAGTTTCCAACACTCCTATTACAGTGACAGATCTTCGGAAGAAGTATGCAGATGTTTTTGAAGGTCAGTTAGGGAAGTTAACTTCCCGGAAAGCAAGGATCACCTTGAAGGAAGGGGCCACCCCCAAGTTTTGCAAGGCGAGACAGGTACCGTACGCACTCAAGCCCAAGGTGGAGGAAGCAATCAGAGATCTGGAGAACAAAGGAGTCCTTACCAAAACCGAATGGAGCGAGTGGGCGACACCCGTGGTACCCGTGCTAAAATCGGATGGCTCCGTCCGACTGTGCGGAGACTTCAAAGTCACAGTAAACCCGCAGATACAGGCAGAACAATATCCCCTACCAAGAATCGAAGATCTTTTTGCAAACTTAGCAGGTGGCCAGAAATTTAGTAAGATCGACCTAAAGCAAGCATATCATCAAATGGAGCTGGAGGAGGAGTCGAAGAAGTTTCTTACGATAAATACGCATATGGGTCTTTTCCAGTACAACAGACTGGTGTTTGGGATAACATCGGCCCCAGCGATCTGGCAACAGACGATGGATCAACTAGTAGGAGATATCCCAAACACCACATGCCTGATAGATGATATCCTGATTACAGGCCCAACTGAAGGAAAACATATGGAGAACCTGGAAAAGGTGCTGAAGCAGCTGAGCGTACATGGTCTACGAGCAAACCCACAGAAGTGCGCTTTCTTACAAGACAAGATTGAGTTCTGCGGCCACGAGATTGACGCTCAAGGTCTCCACAAGAAGAAAGACAAAGTAGAGGCCATTCTAAAAGCACCCCGCCCTAAAGATGTAAAGGAAGTCCGTTCATTTCTAGGGCTTGTGAATTACTACAATAAATTTCTGCCAAATTTAGCCACAGTGATACAGCCCTTGAATCAACTGCTCGAGCAAGGAACCGAATGGGAATGGTCGAAAGACTGTGAAAGAGCATTCCTTAAAGCAAAAGAGATGATCACCTCGAATCAAGTGCTGACGCATTACGACCCCAAGTTGCCACTGAGATTGGCATGCGACGCGTCACCAGTGGGAATTGGAGCTGTCTTATCGCACGTGTTTAAAGACGGAACAGAAAGACCAATCGCTTTTGCGTCAAGAAGTCTACGGAAGGCCGAGCGAAATTATTCGCAAATAGACAAGGAAGCGCTAGCCCTCGTGTGGGGGGTAAAGAAATTCCATGCCTATTTGTTCGGAAGAACATTCCAACTGTATACAGATCATCAACCGCTGACCTCCATATTTCACCCAGGGAGAGGAATCCCAGCGATGACGGCGGCGCGACTTCAACGATATGCCTTGTTCTTATCAGGATTCAATTACACCATCGAGTACAAGAACACCAAAGCACACGGAAACGCAGATGGCCTGTCACGCTTGCCTTTACAAGAAGCGGAGGACGTCAATGAAGACGATGCCATAGATCCAGTAACGGTTCTCCAGTTAACGCAGTTTGAACCCCTTCCGGTGACCACGGAGGATGTTAAGAAGGAGACGCGGAGGGACCCGTTGCTCTCGAGAGTCAGGGAATACACCGAGACTGGTTGGCCAACGCAGTACCCACCAGAGTTGGCGGCGTTCCACGTACGACAGTCCGAATTAACTATCCAGGATGGATGTTTGCTATGGGGAAACAGGGTAATCATCCCCAGCAAACTAAGAGATAAGGTGTTAGAAGAACTGCACGAGGGGCACCTAGGAATCGGGAAAATGAAAGGAGTAGCAAGAACTTTGATTTGGTGGCCAACATTAGATAAACAGATAGAGACTTTGGCTAAGGGATGCTCTGGTTGCCAACTGATTCAGAATGAACCACCAATCACAAGACTACACCCCTGGGAATGGCCCAATGGACCGTGGCAACGAATACACGTAGATTTTGCGGGTCCTTTCCTAAACAGAATGTTCCTGATTGTAGTCGATGCATATTCCAAGTGGCCTGAGGTGGAGGTGATGCAGTCTACGACAACAGAAAAAACCATTGAGAAGCTCCGACAAATCTTTGGCAGGTATGGGGTCCCTCAAACTCTAGTCAGCGATAATAGGCCTCAGTTCACCGCACACATCTTCCAGGAATTCCTAAAACGAAATGGAATCAAGCACATCACGTCTGCCCCATACCACCCGGCCACGAACGGTTTAGCGGAACGGTTCGTACAGAGTTTCAAGAAAGCTATGAAAAAGGAACAAGTAAAGACAAACCTCAACCACAAATTAGCAAATTTCATGCTGTCGTACAGAAACGCACCACACGCAACCACTGGTGAATCGCCAGCACAGTTGTTTTTCGGACGGAGACTACGCAGTCGTTTAGACTTGATGAAGCCGGACCCCAGAGCTAAAGTGCATAGCAGACAGGAGCAGCAAGGGGGAGGCAGAGAGAAGGAGAGGAGAGAACTACAGATTGGTAAAAAGGTAGTTGTCAGAGTATACCAGAGTCCCGAGAAGTGGAAGCCAGGAGTAGTCGTGGCAAGAACAGGAGCTCTGCATTACGAGGTAGAAGTTGCGCCAGGCCTAGTGTGGAGGAGACATATTGACCAGCTCAAGGAATCAGATATTACTTCAAGTCCTCAGGAGGGAGTCGAATGGCAGAATCTAATTCCAAATCCAGTACAACCAACCGAGACAGTTGTTATTCCACAAGAGAAAAGCATGCCGACGAACCCCACAGAAGGTTTGACCCCATCGATGGAGGACACGGAAGTTAGGGATAGTACAACACAAGCCAGCTGTCCCTCCACACCCTGTCAAGTGGAGTCACAGAACCGGAGATACCCAGTTAGGTCTCGACGACCACCAGATAGACTGAACTTGTAGACCACATAAGTTTATGAACATTGAACTCTAAGGGAACGTTAAATAAGGGGGGGAGGAGATGTAATAGATTGAGCATAAGTATGCGTGGCCAGCGGTCTCACGACCGCATGGCATATTAATCAGTTGTCTGTTTCAGCGTTGATATACGCCATGTTGTTTTGAAATAAAGGAGTTAGATTGAGTTCTCCACACGTTCTCGTTTACGCGTGCTGTATTTATCCAGTTTAGCAAGATCTTTCAGCTTTTTTTACGATAAAAATTGGGTCTTATGATAAAATGCTTTGCGCTCGGTCCGTACGACATGACCTTGAACCAAATATTTTCCCGTCCGGCCCGACCCAACTCAGTCAATAAGTACATATGATTGATTGATGTATTATGCTATCTGTTGAGAATTCTGTTGATAATAAGTAAAATAGAAACCTTGGAATTTCGCGTTATTAGTATCTTATTAAGTTTCGAGAAATACAAGAAAATAAGAAATCAATTATTATATTCAAAAACACATTTCTATATAAACAACATTTCCTGTGCTACCAAGTGTGGTCGAGCGAGTAAAAGAACGTCTAAACTTTTCAAAAGTAAAGAAGCAAAAACGAATTAAAATTGTTCGGTTGTGTGGGCTCTCAAAACATGATAGCCCCAGTTGCAGATCACGCATTACAGCGAATGTTTAATCAGCCAATCAGAAGCGTTATTGTTATCTTTTCGCTATCTTGTGGTTTTCGCTGTAGTTGGCCACAGAAAAATAGAACATTCCTAGAATATTATCATAAAGTGATCCATGTTACCACTTACTTTACGCGTGAATAGACAGTAAGATATTATAAGATTGAGTAACCAAATTGTACAAATCTTCAGACACAACTATCAAACTTGTCGGGGTTCTGCCCATGGCTTATTGGTACTTTTCCATTAGTTCCAAATGGATTGAGAGCCACGGTCCGTTTTGATTGGCTCCGGGGAAGCCATTTGAGTTCAATGGTACTTTAGGCTCTGTCCACACGTATCCGGAAATTTTTGTATCCGCAAAATCTTTTTTGCGGATACGGAACTGTTTGCGTCCACAGGCAGCGTATTCGAATCGTTTTCGCCGTCCACACGTGTCCGTTTTCGTAGAATTTGCGGATACAGTCACAAAAATTTGAGGACACGTGTGGACCCAACCCGTATCCGTAAAAACAAATTTGCGGATACAAAAGTGTGGACGGAGCAACGGCCCTTTTTGGTTGGCTCCGAGTGGTATGGTTAACAATTTTCCGATAACTTACAAATTTTTCGCGCGCTGATTGGTCATTTTTTTATCATCAATTCTTTGTTTTCACGTGACGTCATCAAAAAACTAAAGTATTCACCCCACAAAACCGTTTGTCGAATATTTTATTCATAGCATTATAAGACAAGTTTTACCAAAATAATCTTGTATTATCGATGTTTGGTTGTGGATTTATTGCGAGTCCTATTGTCACGCAATCCTGTCACGCATTTTCAAAGCATTAAAAATTGGGAAGTTTGATGGAATTAATACGTTTTTAACTTAGTAGATGATTGGGAAGTTTATTTGGATGATTTTTGTTATTAAAATTTTTTAATGTTTGCAGTACAAACATTATTTCTAAACTTCGTGATTTGGCCGCCATATTGGTGTCCCTCAATAAGACACTAAAATGGCGGACCCATACATCTCAACTACATTATGGGCATACAATCGCTTGTATCTAGGAATCTAAACTTCTTTTAGCTAGAATTTTGGCTGAGATATATATTTTTGACTAATTTTTCGGCCTGTGGAAGTTTTGTTTTATATAAATCCTGGCACAATTTTTCATGACGTAGGTGAAAAGGAAGAACAAGTGGACAGACAGATAAACCTTTTTCCGTTGGTTGTTTTTATCGCTAAAAATGAGAAGTATTTATCGTTTTTATTATTGCACAGGGAGCCCAATTTTGAATAAAATGAATGATGATCCATAAATATAAGAGCGACATTAGATACCTTAGGGGAATCCTATAGGAAAACAAAGCGGCGCGCGCGAAAAATAAAATGTTCTAGTGCATTTTTTTATCGATATTTTTACTCTATCGTATTACGGAAGACATCTTGACCTCGAATTTGGGAAGTAATTACTTTTTTTTTTTTTCGATTTTAATTTCACCATTCACTTTAATCTAAATTGGGCTCCCTGTGGTTGTATTAACAAATAGACATCAGTCTTTTGTGTCTGTCCTCTTATGTGAGACAAAAATGTTTGGAAGAATGAATGAACGAATAAATGAGTAAAATTCCAATATTTTTTAAAGAAAAAAAACGGATACTACGATGAAAGAAAACGAGAAAGAAAAGAAAACCAAAAGGAAACTAAATGAATGAATGAATGAACGGACGAATGAATGGATGAATGAGTGAACGAATGAACGAATGAATGAATGAACGAACGAATGAACGAATGAACGAATGAACGAAGGAAGGAAGGAAGGAAGAAAGGAAGGAAGGAAGGAAATCTGGATTCCTTCCCTCCTAACTCTCTCTCTCTCTCTCGTGGCTCCAGACTTTTTCTCTAACTTTGTCTGACTCTACTCTAAGTCAAAACACCTATAGTGTAAACCACGAGGTGACAAGATCTTAGACAATCAATCAAAACAATCAAGATCAACAGTCGCTTAGATGAGACTCATACTTATAAGAGAACAATAACAACCCATTCAATTGCCCTAATTCACTATGACGTCACATCAAAACTATCTTCAGCAATCTATTGCTTAAACGCAAAGGATCTTGGTCGTCGGACGGGGTCAAATCAACGCTAATTCACCGAAAATTGTTCTAAAACCCGTATCAATCCACGAAGAGAAGTAGTCTAGTCCTTCGCTTCTTGGCCTCGGGTCTTTCATCATTAAAATACGGAATACTATGAAGGGCAATCCCTTCAGGAATATTTGGAATGTTGCTACATCCCCAAACTACACATTTGTTGGGCATTTTAGAGTTTGGAAATAAAACGTATTTAAGAAATTTGATAAAAGCAAGCGAATAGTCTACAAAAATCTGTATAGAATCTGTGGTAATCTTTGGTTGTGTTGGCCTGTGGTGACGTCACACGCCACTCGCCCCAATCTCCTTTGTAATTACGGCCATGGTTCACTTACTTCGGCTAAAATGGTCTATTTTCCAATCTTTGTCAGAGCACCAAAAATTCCCGTTTTGATGGATCTAAAAAGTTTTTTCAAAAATCTGCTTTTTGTGCCTTAAAGTTTTACTCCAGATCGGAAAAAAATAGGGTGTAGGTGCACTTTAAAATGTTTCGTAGGAGCAAATTTTGTTGAATTTTCTATTGGATTTGGCGATTCTATCCCCCACATAACAAGCAGTGACGTCATAGTGAATTAGGTCAATTACATTACAGATCGTTTCTTTGTTATTATCTAATAATTATAGCCATCCCCGATCAATAATGACTATCCCTCAAGTAGAATAAATGAATATATTCCTAATACGAATCCCTCAGATCTCCCCTCAATGGTAAACGTACAGGGTGCACACAGGTATTCCCTAAAAAAAATTCAAGAACTTTTCAAGGACATTTAAAGGAGTTTTGCAATGTTTTCAAGGACAGCAAAATATCCTTTTTGACCTCGTTTCATAACGGGAAATGGACCAAAGAGCAGAAACTTTCACGTCGCTCTAGCACATGCATAGAGACTTAATTACTCCCAGTCTGCAGTCAGTTTCCATTATTATCAGGAATTTACATGGGAATATTACGAAATTTATTATTTGTATAATCAGTGTATGACAATTGCTTTATTTTTCAAGGATGATTCATGTAAATTTAAGGACATCTTAAGGCCCCTTCCACACGTATCCGGAAATTTTCGTTTTCGCAAATTATATTTTTCGGATACGGGTTGCGTCCACACATGTCCGGAAATTTTTGTATCCGTATCCGGAAATTTTACGAAAACGGACACGTGTGGACGGTGAAAACGATTCGAATACGCTGCGTGTGGACGCAATCATTTTCGTATTCGCAAAAAAAAATTTGCGGATACAAAAATTTTCGGGCAAGTATGGACGGGGACTAAAAGGCACATTCAAGTAGTTTTCAAGGAAGTTTTACATTCAAGGAGTTTTCAAGGACCTGTGTGCACCCTGGAGAAGTTATTGTCTATGAGAAACAAATGTTAAATTCTAGCTAAAAACACTACCAGTTAAAAAAATATATTTCATTTTTTTAATCAATCTGAATATACATACAACTATATTGGACAAAGACATACAATATTTTCCTTTGAGTTACCTTAATGTCCTGGAAACATTTCATCAATAAAGGCTTCCTCAAAAACCAGTGCAAACCACCAAATACGTGTAGCTGGTTTCAAGTTCTGTCTTCAAGTTTCAAGCTCTGAATCTCACTACCGTCAAATTTTCTATCCAATTTTTTCCCTGTATCGTTAGTTCTTTGAATTTCATTTTTTGTTTCGTTGGGAATATCTGTGGTGTCGTTATAATTAGGTTCAGATAGGTATTGATCATCATTATCATCATCATCATCATCGTCTTCATCATCTTTGTGTATGTCATTTATGTTGTTGACATTTTTATCCTTGTTAACTTTGGTTGCAGATTGTGTGCTGTCGTTATCAATGGAAGGTTTCATTTGGTTTACAATGTCATCATTATCTTCATCATCATCATCAACACCATGGTCATTGATATCAATATCATTATGATATCCATTGTTATCACTTCGTTTACAATCATCTTCATCATTGAAATCATTGTCATTACTTTCTTCATTGTCATGTTTATCAATGTGGCCCTCCTCATTCTCATCGTCATCATCATCATCATCATCATCATCATCATCATCATCATAATCATCATCTGATTCTTCTTCCCTACGATAAAAAGGATATTTATAAGGTTGGGACATCTACAGCTGTATGTCATAGTTTCCACATTGATATCTTTTTCAACAACCCAATAAACATAATCCACTGTTTCCCACTTCAGACCACATATCATTTCCTAGAGTATCATTTCTTTGTATAATGGTTGCACAGGTTGTTTGGTTCTGTCGGTTTTTCTTGGTTCTGCTATTTTTTAGTTACTTTTTTTTTTCTGCCTTTTTTCTCGGTTCTGCTATTTTTATTGGTTACCTTTTTTTTGGTTCTGCAAATCATTGCCTGTGCACCTCCCCTGCAAGATCCCTGGTTATGCCCCTGTCATGACATAAAGGAGGAACAACAATAGAGTCTTCCTCCCCTGGGAAGCTGACGTTTTTCTCATGTAATTCAGAGTCAATTTGATGTTCCTGCCTCCTGTCATGGCTGCCTCTATACAAGAGTATTTCTTACATACCTGTCATACTCAAACTGTGAAGAAGTGACTAATCTATTGGGATTAAAATGTTCTTTCTCCATGTCAATATCTGTCATGTCTAAAAAGCATACAATTCAAATTAACAAACTGACATTATTTTATGAGTGTGTCCTCTTATTGACAATAAATTGCATCATTAGATTGTCAAAGTATCCATGAGTCATACTTGACTATCCTCTTAAT
Organism: Actinia tenebrosa; assembly: GCF_029948245.1. Classification (NCBI taxonomy): domain Eukaryota; kingdom Metazoa; phylum Cnidaria; class Anthozoa; order Actiniaria; family Actiniidae; genus Actinia; species Actinia tenebrosa. The sequence continues at coordinate 8,927,582 of NW_028292581.1, read as the reverse complement.
GATAACATATAAACAAAGCTAATCAGCATGTGAGAAATATGTAACTCATTGCATAAAACATCATATTACTTAAAAATTTAACATTCTCTATTTTCACATGCCCATAATCCTTTGCGTCTTTGGGGGTAACCAGAGGGTAAAAACCCACTTATTTTGCTGAAGGCTGATTAGACAATGTTGACAATACCTTGTTTGGTATCCAAAGATAAAATGAAGAAGTAAAAAACAGAATAAGATAGAAGCTTGAAGACGTTTAAGGTAAATTTTAAATTTTTTTTCGTAAGTCAATACATTTTCTGTAAGACCAAAATTCTTGATCATCTGCACATGCAAAAATAACTTAGAATAAAATGTTAATCAGTATTGTACAGATAAAAGCAGGTATAGTAGAAATTCAATTGAGAAACCTTTCAATTTAGGACAGTTTTTTGATTGGTTACCCCCCAAAAATGTAAGGCATTATGGGGATGTGAAAGTCGAGAATAAAACCAAAAGACTTTTATCTGACGGTTATTTAGTACTGTAGTTCTCTTTCCTGACTCAAGGGTTTTCAGATTTGCACGTACCTTGCAATGAAGCATGAGCTTCGCTCTTTTCCCTTTCACACTTTTCTAACCACTTGTTTTGTCCTTCAATGACTTCCTTGCTGTTCTGGCAAGATGCATAAAGGTCCAAAAGTTCCCTAGAGTCAAACATTAAATTATTGTTAGTAATTACTGTGAGGGGATAGGAGGGGAGAGTTTCTCAATAGTCTATTGGTAAGGCCTTGTAAGGGGACAGTTCCCATAAGAGACATGGCCTTGAAACAGCCACATGAGATCCACAAACTATCTATGAACAACAGACTACTTTAAGGAATTACTGACAGCAATGCCCAAGTCCATTAATAATAATGATTATAATGATAACGACTATTATTTATATAGCGCCCTTTTATATGTGTATATAATCAAAGGCACTTTACATGGAGTTGTGAATGACAGATTGCTTTTTATGCAATTTACAAACATGAGAGATGGTTAATATGAAGTGTAGGCACTGAGGGTGGTCGCTGTCAGGGTTTCTTTTTACGTCCTCAGTGGTTCTTTTATGTCCCCCATTTTTACTGTAGGTTAGGAAGGGTTAGAAGACAGGGCCTACAGTTTAAAGTCCTTGAGTGAGAAGACTTGAAGGTCTAATCATTTGCAGATGTACTGATTACAAAGGCAGCACCTTCTCCTCAGTTATTTTAAGACCCTGAGTGTTGGTCTGGCGGAGGCTTGAACCACAACCTCACGCATTGGTACCTGTTAGGGGACAATTCAGATAAGGAACATGGCCTTGAAACAGCCACATGAGATCTACAAACTAGCTACAAACAACAGACTACTTTAATGAATTACTCGACTCGAACCCGGTTGGCATTGGTGAAGGGCGAGGGCTCTCACCGCTACGCCACCCATGCTTCCCTGATTGTTTGAGCTGTGGGGAGGTTTTGGTGATGGTCTATTGCATAATATTACATATTTAATTATGGTATAATAAATAGACTCAATGTTTTTTTATCTTACTGATTCAGTGTATAGAATGTTTTCCCCCACTTGAATACTCTTAGGATGTTTCTTCCAATTTCTTCAAAACCTAAAAATGAACCATAAGGTTAAAACAAAATATTGTCTTGAGCTCTGAAGTTGGTGTGCTACGCGCCATACCGTGAACACTTCCTCAAGTTTTTTATTTCTTTTTGACATTCTTTTTGAAAAAGTTTTGACAAGTTTTAATTTATTGTGCTCTTTACCGCTAACCAATTAGACATCAGCACTTCACCTTTATGGTTGGATAGGTGGAGTTTGTACATCGATGTAACGATAGCAAAACATCAAAGTGAAGTGCTAAACATTTAGTGTTAAGAAGGTCAATTAAACCATGTCAAAAAGTTGTCAAAAAGTCGTCAAAAAGAATTCAAAAACTTATTGTAGAAGTGTTCAAGGTAGTCAGCACTTAGCACTGTAAAATAGACTAGTTTCAAATTAGTCAAATACTGCTATGTACCTTGATCACACACTCATTTTTGCAGGATTATCCTCATTTTAGTTTCCAAATCTTTCAAAATACTAATGGTAATGTAAAGAATGCATAACTACAACAACATGGACCTCTACTAAAATGAATGAATACTCAAAATAATCCCATAGAAAATCAACGCAATCCCTGTAAAACAGAGAATTCAAAACTGAAGTATTTCTAAGGAAGGAAGAGCAGAGAACCCTAGAAAAGCTCTTAAAGAGAGAACCAACAAGTAAATAAAGTACATACAAATACCTGTGATGTATAGAGTTGCAGCAAAAGCTTCGACACAAGAGAGTTTACAAGGATGTCCATAGTTGATAGGATTGGCAGCAACAAGGTAAGGCAACAACCTAGGGTAACCTCCGTGCATCTTCTTAAATGGCGTACCCTGCAGCTTTGCCCAAGAACAATCAATCACAGCAACTCCATGAGCACTTACAATATCTCTGTCTTCTGGAGAAAGACATTGTGTTCCAACAGGACTGAGAATAATGCCTTTGAAACTCTGGGATATTCTGAGAGTCCTGATGAATCCTAGTCTTGAAAGTTTTTTCCCAGAGCATTTTTTGGGGTCACAATGTTCCAAATCCTGAATGGTTACATCATAGACAAATTTTGTTTTGGAAAAAATATTAACATCAAACATGTCAGTCAAGTATACATGTATGTTTTTATTACGCATTGACAACAGAGCTTGCAAAACTTACCCACATTGCCAAAGGAAAGGGTAGTCCACGGCCATAATCTTTCTGCGCACTTGCTCCTCCCTGTGCTAAGAAAATAACACCTAGTTTAGTTGTGCTTTTTTTTTTCGGGACAAAACAAGCTCAAGTCTTAATAATAGGGCACATGTCATTCCCAAGAGAAGACAGCATTAAAATTAAATAATCAGCACTTCGTATATATAAGAAGACAATTCCTCACTGCTAAATTGAAAGGTAGAGTGTTGGTTAAGCTCTAATGATACAGTTTTTTTTATCAAAGAGAAGGTTTAAGAGAAATTAGCCATAAGCTTAATACAACAAACAAACAGCTAACCACAGTTCTCGTAGACTCCACTGTATTCAGCGCCAGTAAACACGACGAACGACGTAAACGAATGAACAAGTTTTAATAATGAAACGTAGTCGCAAGATGGCCGACCAATAACAACAGTAATGAACAGGCGTCACTGGCGCGGGCGCGCGCGCATGACAGGCACAAATGTCCGCGGGCACAACGGGCTCGCTGGCGCAGTATCTTCTTCTTCCTTATTTTCTGTTAATTAACTGGATAACAAAGTTATTATGGTTCATACATCTACAGGTCGCATAATGTCTCAATATAGGAAGTAGTCCTTGAGGTAGGCTGGGGGTTTGCGTGTTCGTTGTCACAGTGCGAAATTACAGATTTCCGAAATCGGAAATATTGTCGGAAATTTGATAGTTTGGAATTTCCGTCAAATTTACGGGTACGGAAATCCACTTTTCTGAAAGCCAGTCCTCCTTCACATTTCCGTTAAGCGTTTAAGGGAAACAACGCCGTATACACATTGCTACATGTTTCCGTTCCATTTAAGGCACACGGAAATTGAATATAATTGTGAACACTTAGAAAAAATGTAACAGTTAAATGTAAATATAAAATATGCATGGATCGATATCGTGCAAGAAAATGCAGAAGGTCTACGAAGGATCTATGTAAGGTCTAATCAGCTAAAGTGAAAATCATAAAATATTTTGAATAACTGAATCATACTAGGCAGAAACTAAAACGGCTTGCCAAAAAGCCATGCAGAAATAGCCAGTATTTGGTGAACAGCAGCGCTGTTTCGTCCTATTTGAGTTTGTCTTTTTAACTTCGTTTATGCGAACTACAACTTAAAACACATTATTTTGTGTCATTGCCATTTAATTAAGTTTTTCTTTATATTAGATTTCGAGGAAAGGGTTATATTTTTGCAAGAGAAATTACAAATTTTGACAGATATAATTTGCAGCTATTTCAAAAATATGTTCAGTGGTGTAGGATTTGAAGTTCGGTGCAATATTTATCAAATGCTAGGTCTTCACCTTTATTCGAAAAAGAAGAACAAATGAAGTGATAGTATATACCATAAAAAAGCATCAGAGGTTCTATTTCTTTAATTTTGATTTGATTTACTGAACATTGAAAAATAATTTCCAACTAAATTAGTTCCCGAAAAAGCGAAGCAAGCGGCTTATAACAATCCGCTCTTGCACCTTTGGATTAACGTAAATCAAGTATGTTTAAAATTAAACAAAGTGTTCTGAGGCATGGATCAGTTTGTGAAAGAAAGAAAGAAAGAAAGAAAGAAAGGAAGAAAGAAAGACTGAATAATAAATTAATGAATAAAACATTCATTTTGTATTTTTTTGAATAATTTTCATTACTGAAACATGTGTCTAATCAGGGGTGAGACAACGATTACATGTTGGTTTTCGCTTCTGTGTTCTCCGTAGTCAAACCTTGAGCTTATTCTCTGAACTGGAATGAATGTTGCTGGCCCTGGTTCCTCAAAATGTTTTGCTTCCCAAACACTTAATGGATTGCGATATGATGTGATATGATTATTCTTTTGGTACCATTGAACGGCTGCAAGAATATGAGTTAATTAATCTCCATTGATCACAATAGTATGGCACAAATAAAACAAAACAAAGCCGGGTCTGCCAGTAGATGTTGCCTCAATTATTCCACCATTACCTGCCCATGAGGCCATGATCTTTCCTGAAGAATCAAGACGTGTGTTAAATCTTGAACCTAGTCTTTCGTCGAATACTGTAACTGACTTATACTTTCTAAAGGCTCGGTTCACTCGCTGACGGTCAAAATTCACTGTTGGATAAAGTTTCCTATACATTTCTTTTAGGTTGAATAAGTCGTCGTTGTCAAACGAAGAGATCACGAAGCTATTTGGCAATGCTACGTCACTAAAATCTGTCCACACATCTGTAAGGCTTTCTATTGATCCTCGTATTGCGATTTTAAATTTAGAAAGTCTATCTTGATTAATTTCCTCCTGAATATTATCCACTTTAGCATCCCTCAGAAGAGCTTTGCAAAATGGAAAGAAAACTTCGCTGTACTCTTTCGGCAATGTATACTGCAAGTCTGCAGCGCTGCTCATGCAAATAAACTTCCTCATTAATTGTGATTCAATGAACCTGTTATTGGTGTGAAAGTTGCCTAACAATCCGTTATAACGCTCAAAGCTGAAACACCAAAAACCAAACACACTTCCATAGTTTTCAACACATTTCTTTAAATGCATTTGTAGATGAATATTCGGAGTAACGGCTTCTCTTCCATAAAGATTTTCAAATTTTATTGCAAAGTCTAGTAGTATCAGCTAAAAAGATATCAGTTTTCGAAATAGAGGTCTTGCACAGTAGCCGGCAGGCGATTACAAAAGTTTGTAAACAGTTCAAATGTTCTTCTGGGAGAATTCCTTCGAGACAATACAAAGAATAATAAAGAATCCAGTTTTGCCACTGAGAAGCTGTAAAACCACCATAGTTTGTTGTAATTTTATGTGGTAATCTACCAAGATCAGAAGTGGAATTAATGTTTTGTATACGTCGCTCGATTTCAATAATATTCTCTCTTGAAAAAAGCTCGTTATTGCTCCAGAGTTTAAAAAGGTGCTTAGCAGTACCCAGAAATAAATTGTGCATCGGATCAATCACACACATTGTGATACTACCGTAATACGGAAGTCGTAACAATTCGGTGTATCTTGTTCCAAGTTCTTTTTCCATTCGTTTCTGTGCAGTCTTATTTTTACATCTAGTGGTTTTAAGAGCATCTCGTCTATGCTGCTCATCTGTTCTTTTTGGCCAGTTGTCCCGATCTGTAAACCCGCTGTAATCCTTCTTTTCTCCAAAACCCCCAGGAAAGGTTTTTAGGCAATGACTACATCCTTTGTGTGCAGCGTGTGATAGAAATCCGCATAATTTTCTAGCAGCAGGAATATCAGATGCACAACAGAGAAGAGCAACTCTTATCTTTATTCCACCTTCTGGTGCACCATGGGCATTGACTTTTACACCTTTCCATAAAGCTAATAACTCGTCCACCATAGGTTTCAAAAAATGCATAAGCGTTGCTGGTTCCTTATTTAATGCAGGTATTATTCCTACCAATATTATGTTCTCTTTCTTAAAACGTTCAGCTCTTGGTAAGTTAATCAAAGCCAAATACAGAACTCCTATAGAATAATCACTGCGTCTCTTAAATGGCTGAAACCAGTCACAGTTCAGCATTAAACCATAAGAGTGTTTAAGGTTTAAAAAGTCTCGTCCTTTATACTTTAGGAATGTTTTCCAAACGTCTCCATCCATAACGTCTGCATATGTATCTTCATTAACATTTCGTTCACGCCATTCCTCACATTTTTCCTTCAATCCTGGTCTTTTCAATATCGTCTCTAACGAATCTATAACACTCCTAAAGCAATAAGTATATATTGGGTAAAATTTGACTGAACCATTATTCAGGAAAACTTTTTTAACTAGCTGGCCTCCGCAGGCTTTTCGTCTTGAAGAGTGTGGAAAAAGTACATTGTCGCAAAGTTTTGCTTGGTATTTACCATTTACCTTCTTGACACAGTCCTGCTCTTTAAATAACTTTGTGCACTTTCCACAAACCACAAATTTTTGAAAGTTGTCCCTGTCTATACCTAGATATCGTCTCAGAGAATACATTGTTACAGGTATAAGTCCAGCCAAGGAAATCAATAGGTCAGATCCTGCATTTGCTGGTAATCCTTCGCCTACTTTGGAAAGTAGTGCACTTAGGTACTTCAAAAGACCTTCGATACCTCTGTCACTGATAAGATTGTAGTATTGCCAAAGAAAAATAAAATATAGGAGCCACGTTAGAAATGTGCGTGATTTTTGCCTATCGTTGATACTAAACTGCTCCTCCGTGACGTGATTTACAGTGCCATCGGAATTTTCTTCATCAATGATATCGCGCAAATCTTCTTCACTTAATTCATCCCAATGTTCAGGCGTTTCATCAGCATTCGAGTCTGAATCATGTTTGTCCTCATCACTCTCGTCCTAAAAGTAGGTAAAACAAACGTTTTTTCTATTATTATCAGCCCGTTTAGTTTAGTTTCATGAATGTTGAATAAGCCAAAATTATCGAATGTTAATCTCAGAACTGGATGTAGAAAGTCATCACTGAGGCAAAAATGAACTGACGTTTTCAATGAAGCCTTCGAAAATTGTCTAATGACTGAAAGCTTGTATATGACACAAATCAAGATTTTCGTCCGATTTTCGGAACAAGAGTTTTTACTAATTTGTGTACATTCACTTAAAAATAACCGTTTCGCAAGTAACAGAGCGAAACTTCCATTTTGCAAATTGTTTCCGTTTTGATTATGTTATTTTTAATTCACTTTGTAAATAATTTGCTAAATAGCAACATGGGCGAAGGTGTTTCATTGTATAACAAACCTCTTCTTCGCTTGAAGAGTCGTCCGATGCCGCGACTGATCCTGATGTCATATATTGATCTAATGATTAAAATAATCTGGTTTAGTATTCAAAAATAATTGATACATGAATAATCAATGATTGGATTCTTTTCCAAATCCATATAACAAAAGTTTATCTATCAGTACCTGAATCTGTACGGATGTTGTGTGGTCTTAAAATTGGCCGTTCTTAGGCATGTACGCACGTAATGCATGATTTATTTAAATCCGCTTAAAATGAAGATATTACTAATATAATATATAATAGAATAGAATAGAATATATACTAGGATAGGATAGGATAGGATAGGATAGGATAGGATAGGATAGGATAGGATAGGATAGGAATAGGATAGGATCATAGGATGCTCGATGATCTAGGATAGGATGGCATAGGTAGGATAGGATAGGCTCGGATAGGAGGCTAGGCTCGGGGCTGGCTGGTCGGCTCGGCTCGGCTCGGTCGGCTCTGGCTCGGTCGGTAGGCTCGGCTCGGCTCGGCTCGGTGCTCTGGCGGCTGGTCGCTCGGCTCGGCTGCTCTGCCTCGGCTCGGCTCGGCTCGCCGGCTCGCTCGGCTCTCGGCTCTCGGCTCGGCTCGGCTCGCTGGCTCGGCTCGTCGTCGCTGGCCTGCTTGGCTCGGCTAGGATAGGATAGGAAGGGATAGGCTCGGCTAGGCTAGGATAGGATAGGATAGGATAGGCTCGGATAGGCTCGGATAGGATCGGTCGGCTCGGCTCGGCTCGGCTCGGATAGGCTCGGCTCGGCTAGGCTCGGCTCGGCTCGGCTCGGATAGGATAGGCTCGGCTAGGATAGGATCGGCTCGGCTAGGCTCGGCTCGGCTCGGCTCGGATAGGATAGGCTACCCTGAAGTTAGTGTCCGGTCGTAATTAGAAGCATTATTTTCTGTTGGGAGTGTACAAGTCTCATCTGAAACAAAAAATAATTGAAAGAAGATTGAGAGAGAAGAATTTAAAGATTTTAAATATATTTATCTTTAAAATGTCCGCATTTTCCCCCCAGAATTTGTTAGTGGTAAAACTTATGAAAAGTCTTCTCAAATTAATTCTACGTACTCCACGGGTAGTCCAACACTGACACTCATGAACTGCTGTTATTGAATTACTTTTTAGTTTGGCATTTTTATACCAGCATTGAACATAACACGATTTCTCAAAGTACACAGAGTCCGTACCCCGCTTTTCAAAAGAAACATCATTCAATCGGAATTCCTTATTACAATCCAAAATCATTCTCCTCTCTTTTCTTCCCCAATACCGGCCTAATGATATACTACTGACAACGATACATTTGATAGATTATAACTCGCTCGGCCAGCTCCGCGCAAATCGATCTCGCAATCTTTCAAAATCATTACCTTCACTTGAGCTACCAGGCAAATCTTCAATAACTCCACTAGTGACTGCTTGCTTTTGTAAATTCCACATATTCTTACTGGCATCGTAAAAACGCCTTTTGTGTTCATAATACTGACTCTTACCGAGCCGTTGTCCACAATGAGGACATTCAAAGCCTTCGCTGTTTTTAGATGCCCCAGAAGATCCCTCATTATCTACTGCTGACTCTTCAACGTCCGTCGTCCAAATGTTTTTCGCATAGTCGTAGAATCTTCGCTTATGTTCAAAAAACTGTCTTTTGCTGAGAATTTTTTGACAATGTCCACATTTGCGTCTCTTGGAATCAATTGAATTTTGCACGTGGCCACCTCCAGAGGAAGGGCGTTTTGAAGCTCTACTGGACATCGGTTAAACTAGTGCTCGGTTTATGTGTATACGTAATGGAACTTAAAGCTAGAAGTCAAAAACTCTTAGCGAATCTCAATCAAAAGCTAGTACAGAGCTCGATTTAAAATTTCTCACAACACGCCAAAAATACAATAAAGACTTTTAAATACATGTTCTATTGACCCATAGGTGATGACAGAAATGTCACTGTACACCTTTTGCTGTTCCTTAACCGCAAAGGAATATTCATTGAAGCGAAGAAGCATTGTCATTAGAGCGAACAGGCATAAGGCTGCGTTTTCACTAGAAATGTTAACTTGCGTAAAATTCCTGGAGGTGTTTTAATCCGACTCCCACCTTTCAAGAATAACACTGTGATTGGCCCATTTATTTGGTAGGACAACTTAAACCATCTTGCTAGGTAGTTTAACTTTGCCTTATTTCCGGTGTCGTAATTAAGCTAGTTTAAATTGTCCTAGTGAAAACACAGCCACAATAAGGCGAACGGAGTCTTAATAGTGCGATTGAACGTTCATTAAGAAATTTAGCATTGAATTTGACAATCATGAATATGTTAGCGTGGGTTCATCAACGTTTTTGAACTTTCATTAGCGTTTTGGTGCAGACAATAAACCACAACACATATTCAATACAGTGTTTTGGACATTTATTTACGCAATACAAATAAGTATATTGTGCTTTTACGATTGTAGATTTTCAAAGACAAAAAAGTGAATTTGCTCTCTATTTAAACATCTTGGACGATATGTTTACATGTGGTTGTACCATTGTATGCATTTCTGTGGATCTTCATAGGCACTCAAAAGACGCTAGTCTGACTCATTTGGAATTTGGTTTATTTGTTGAACCATTGCAATATCCAAAAAAGAGGGATTAAAAAACTCAAAACTGACTGATATTTATACCTAAGGGCGCTTTGTTTGTACGAAATAATATTCACGGCTTGTAAAAAATATAAAATGAAAGGACAGTTAAAATCCTAAAATTCCTAGTGGAAAATATACTTATATTGTATTGCGTAAATAAATGTCCAAAACATTGTATTAAATGTGTGTTGTGGTTTATTGTCTGCACCAAAACGCTAATGAAAGTTTGAAAACGTTAATGAACTTACGCAAACATATTCATGATTGTCAAATTCAATGCTAAATTTCTTAATGAAAGTTCCATCCCACCTCCGTTCGCCTTATTGTATGCCTGTTCGCTCTAATGACAATGCTTCTTCGCTCCAATGAATATTCCTTTGCGGTTAAGGAACAGCAAAAGGTGTAGTATTTTGATATTTGCCAGATAAACACACCCGCGTTTAATTTTTAAAAAAATATATTACTTTTATTTCATATAGCAATGACTGTTTACAATAAAGAAAATAATTTTTTTTGTAGAAAATCTAATATAGTTCATGCAGTAGTTCAAAGTTCTGTGTAAAGAACTGTCTGAATGTTCTGTTTACTTCTCTTGCAATGAATCGAATTTGTTAATAAAACCCTGGATTGATAACCTCTTTACAGCATCATCGGTATAACATTCGTTAGCAATTTTTTCATACACTTTACATGATCTAACCTTACGGCATATACGACTAGCTAACAGTCCAAAACTGTAAGCATCAGTTATAGCAGTTGCTATTGCTGTGCCATCTAACAATTCCGGGGCAATATGAGGATATCTTTGTTTATCTTCCGGATCCCTATCTGTGTTACGGGAACGTGGTTGCATTGAATGTGTGTGAATACTTTTTCCAAAATCTACAACAACTGGGCACCACACATTATTTCTTCGAAACATTAATACGTTACTGCCATGGATATCGCAATGGATAAACCCTTTCGAGTGCATATGAGCTATTGACATTGCTAACGAGTAAATAATTGTAGGCCAACAACTGTCATCTGTTATTAATCTTGTTAGCAAAGCCCCATTCAAAGTTAACACTTTGCCATTCTCTCCACAAAACTCCATGACCAGCAGTATATTTCCATTCTTTTCACAAATTCCATAGAAGTACGGGAAGCCTGGATGATCATCTAAGTTGGAAAGTAACTGCGCTTCTTTCTCAATCAAATAGCAGTACTTTTGTTGCTTTATTGTCTTGACTGCTACTAAATTAGTTCTTTACCTCATCAGTCGAACGATACCAAATCTTCCTTCTCCTAAAATAATATTCTCGTCACATTCTTGTAACAATGTGGGGTTCAATGAGTCTGTCGGACGTGGGCTGATCAGCGAAGATGTTGGCTTTGTGGGGTTTGGCTGAGTAGGATGAGGTTCATTCAAACGGAAGTTTCTCTTCAGCTTTGCCGATGATTGTCCAATTTCTGGTCTAGCTGCCAACAAAACCTTTCCTGCGTAAGTAGAACCCAATAAACGGCTATTGTTCGGATTGAGAACAAAACCTTTGTCGGGTTTGATTTTTTTATCTGTTTGATGTGTAGTACTATTTGCTGTGGATACTACGCTGTCTTCACTCTCTTGTACTGTATCCAGTGCGCTTTGATGTGTACTGATGTTTTCTGAAGATTTCTTTTGTACGACAGCTGTCTACTCCTGTACACGTCGCAACGCCTGCTTTTTCCTTAAATTTTTTCGGCGCAGTGACCGTTTCTCCTTTGAACGCGTGTATTTCTTGACTGGTTTCATGATAACACTAGTAAATCATCTGAGAACGCATAGGGTAATTGGGCATTATTTCAATCCGGAATTGTGTACCACCCTCTAACAACCGATGACGTCAAACGTCGAGAAAAGGCGGGAAATGCAGTTGTTTCAGACCAACGTACGGGTAATATCTTATTCGTGCTTCTAAATATATTTCTCTGTACTAAAACTATCTTTCGTCAAAATGATTGGTCTTGAGGATGAAACAACTGTTGAAGAACTACGGAGAGAGGTGGAATTGCTAAAAGGAGAGATGAAAGCCCTCAAAGAATCGAGAATAGAAGATCAACGATCGCGAAGGCAAACAACAAGCAAGAAGCAAAACATCGACCATGACTGCTCTGTAAGTAAATTAAATTGTTGCAATACTTAGTGGAAGGACTAATTTATTGGTTATCTTGTATGCAGTCTATATTTCTGCGATTGATACATATGCTAAGGAGGAAAGTGAGTTTATTTTAGATTACAATTAAAATGTGCTTACTTGGGTAAATTTCGCGCGCTTTTTAAGATCTATAATTTATGCAGTGCATTAATCAGTAGCCGTTTCAATTGCGCATACATTATGAACATACTAAAGTCAATAGTAATCAATGTTTGACATCAATTCGGGCCTATAAAATCTCGAAAGGCTATAGAAATCATTACAATCAAACAGTACAGTAAAAACCATAGTTCTTATGACTGGCGTACAAACATAATCATGTCAACCTAGAGAATAGAGTATTTATACTTGGGTTTCCTGTGGTCAATTACCTACGGACGACTGTTACACGGTCTTTCATCACTTCAACAAGATTAATGTCATAATTTCTATATCACGTTAATTTTCTTTTGTCTTCGAGAAAATCAGTTTGATATCAAATTTTTGACATCAAAAAGACTGCAAAGTTTAAGATCACACTGATTGTTGTTACTAACTTAACGAAAATATGATTTTTTATGTCGAATATTTGGAATGAAATGAGGTTTTAGTCTCGTCGGATATGCGATGAAAGGAAATTAAAATATATTTCTTTGCCAAGACGCTTACCAAAAACATAATAATAATTTTTGCATCTTTGCAAAGTCACTATCATGGATGTGACATATATTTGACAGTACGAACGCTTTTCTTGAAAATAAAATATTGCATATCACGCTAGAGTGTATACCATCTCGTACATTTTTCAGCGTAAAACTAAGCGAGTTTTGTCCCAAAACAAAAAAAGGTGTTTATTCCTATATTATGTCATTCAATTATTTGTTGTTTTTTTTTATTTTTTAGAAAGCAGTACACAAAGTGTACCGTCAGCTCTTAAAGAATGCTGACTTTAGTGAATGGAGCTTTCAAGAAGGGTATAGTACCGTTTTCAACAAATCATATGAAATAAGTTAGTTCGTCTCATTCGACAGGCCATCCGTCTTTGAGCGGAAAGCTAGTCGGTGCAGTTTAGCCGTCTTTGAATGGCAGAACAGCATTGAGACATTTTAATTGAAGAGCATGTGTATGTAGGCATCAATAGATTGCATAGTTCGTCTCATTCGACAGGCCATCCGTCTTTGAGCGGAAAGCTAGTCGGTGCAGTTCAGCCGTCTTTGAATGGCAGAACAGCATTGAGACATTTTAATTGAAGAGCATGTGTATGTAGTCATCAATAGATTGCATAGTTCGTCTCATTCGACAGGCCATCCGTCTTTGAGCGGAAAGCTAGTCGGTGCAGTTTAGCCGTCTTTGAATGGCAGAACAGCATTGAGACATTTTAATTGAAGAGCATGTGTATGTAGGCATTAATAGATTGCATAGTTCGTCTCATTCGACAGGCCATCCGTCTTTGAGCGGAAAGCTAGTCGGTGCAGTTCAGCCGTCTTTGAATGGCAGAACAGCATTGAGACATTTTAATTGAAGAGCATGTGTATGTAGGCATCAATAGATTGCATAGTTCGTCTCATTCGACAGGCCATCCGTCTTTGAGCGGAAAGCTAGTCGGTGCAGTTTAGCCGTCTTTGAATGGCAGAACAGCATTGAGACATTTTAATTGAAGAGCATGTGTATGTAGGCATCAATAGATTGCATAGTTTGTCTCATTCGACAGGCCATCCGTCATTGAGCGGAAAGCTAGTCGGTGCAGTTCAGCCGTCTTTGAATGGCAGAACAGCATCGACGATTCCGGTAAGTCATCTGTGCATTTTCATTCTTTACGTTGCCTGCATGTTTTGTGCTGAATTCTGTTCTCTTGTCTTTCCGTGTACTTTTCCCCCTAGATTTTTCTCTGATAGCAACAGGGACACCTCGCGAAAACTTAGAAGAGAAGTGAGAGGTCTGTACGGAGATGGTACTTGGAAGAAATCCGCTTTAAAAGGTTAATTTAATGTTTATATTTGTATCGAGTTGTACAATTCTGTTCAAGGTACTTGAAAATATGCAGTGCAAACAAGACGCTATGAATTAAAAAGCACATCTCCTTGCCCTCAGATAAGAAATCCCTATTTTTAACTCCGCGCGAACCTAAATTACTTTTATCATTATGATCTAAAAAATCACAACTTTTGAAAGTGTTTATATCTGCCGAAACATTGTCCATTTCAAACTCCAATAGAATCCTATTCAACTGCAATGCACTGAGGGTCAATGCCAATTTAATTTACAGCATAATGCATTGGATCCAGCGAATTTTTAACAATTATCGATATATATGTGTTTCAATTGTAAATCTTACAGTTGCTGTTCATAATATGTTCAGATTCTATTCACCGGTACTGGAAATCCCTGAGGGACGATCAAACAAGACGGAAAAACCAGAAGTTTATGGAGCATAGGAATAACCTACGACAACAACAACGAAAAAAACGGGTAAATGAGTGCCATCAGATGTTTTCCCTTCGTCTTGCCTGAAAACACCGCTGATATTTATTAATACATAGTTCTATACTTCCTTTGACAGAAACTTGAAAGACAAAGAAAAGCTCTTGCTTCCGTTGAGCTGTCTACCGGCGACAGGGAAAAAGCAAAAGAGATAATAGAGGGGCCATTCGCACTTGAGTGCATGTCAAGCGAGGAGAGCTGTGACGATGAGGAAGTGGAAGCTGGCCCAGGTCCCAAGCCTCGAAAGATTCGTAGGCTGTCCTGGGAAAGATCGCGATTGCATAACATCAAAAAAGCGATTGATGATCATATCAAAAAGAATCTAACAGCGGCGCAAAAACGGCTTAGTTCCAGGACCATCATTGCAACTGAGAAATCGAATCGCACAAAGCCTAAGGAAATACCTTCTTGGGCAGCCAGAGAAGGCAATGAATGAAGGCAGATTTGTCTTCTCCTTTACGATTGTATAAGAGCGATATCACATAAGCAATGTTTTACATGCAAATGAGCTGCCCAGTGAAATAGCATGATAATGAAGTGAACCAGATGAGTTTTGTAAGCTAAAACGTTACAACAATTGCCTTGTATTGGAAATATTATTTTTGACAAACTAAAGATCGATAGGACTTGAACTGTTTTCTAATACTGTGAAAATTGTATGATTCACGCATATCTCATTTTTAAACAGTAGTGAATATCGGACTGTTTTCCCACCTATACTATGCATGGTGCAATTTTTATTATTCACGACATCCAAAAAATATTGCTGTGCTTCAAGGACTTAATCAAAATTGAATATAGCAGTGTAAAGCCGTTTTTTGTTCATTATCATTTTTGTTAGAAAAGTTCAACACGTCTCTCGGCCATAAAAGCCACAAGCTCAGTAGTGCAAACAGCATGTGCACACTTCATTAGCATGCTATTTCACAGGGCAGCTCATTTGCATGTAAACATTGCTTATGTGATATCGCTCTATTGTATTGTTTCTATTGTATTAGAGTACATGTACAAACCCTAAAAGCTTGCAAATTTTTTCACTATTTAGTACAAATGGTACAAATTAAAATATGGAAAACAAAATAATTACGAAGTGAAAAAACATTCGACAGCCGGACGCGATCTTCAAATTACTAGATGTCCACAGTCAAATAATTAAATGGTTTAGTCAAATAATTGGCATAAAATATAACTATACATTACTGTTTGTGATCCACGCTTTTGATGTTTATACTTTAAATATGTCAGAGTATGTTGTCATAATTAAGAAGACATACACTATATAAGAGAAGCTAAACTCAGCCCATTCATCAGCATTGAATTGTCCGTTTTTCTCCTCGCATACTTTGCTTTTGTGATTCCTTTTTTTTTTTTGTTCATTTTTTCTTTAATGCAATTTGTACTTATATCGCGTATTTGTTTATTATTTCTTTCGTTTTCAATTTTGATTTCTATAATTTGTAAGCTTGATTTGTAGTTATCGCTAAATCTAAAGTAGTTATTGCATTATTGATTGACTATTAATTTATACAATTGTAATATTTATATATAAAATGAAATGTAATAAAATATTTTTTTTTAAATCCCGTCGTGGATAAATGTCTAAATACGGATTGCAGCAGTTGCGTGAGGATATGAATGAAGTGAATAGTAAAGTGAATAGTGAATTGAAGTATATAAACCACACAATCATGAAAAGTAGCGGCTTGATAAAAAAGCAATACGGCTCTTATTGATGCGTATATAAGCCTTTCTTATTATGAGTATAAGTCTCTTATTCATGAGTATAAGCTACCAAAACACGAGTATACGTTACTCGTATACTTGAGTTTCAGATGACTTAAACTCAACGGAAACAGAGTGCGGTTTTTAGTGCGTTTCCGTAATTTACGGTAAAACGGAAACATGAAATTACGACACGTTTACGTCAACTTATACAAATGAATAAGCAACGGAAACGTTAACTTATCCTTACGATTCCATCAGCTTTCCGTTGACTGAAATTGAGGATTTCGCACTGTGTGTGGTCTCGAGGGAGATTCTTCGCTGCTGAGTTCGTTGTTGATGGGCAGTGGGACGGTGAGAGTGACTTGCGAGGGTGGTGGGTCTTGCTCAGTTGTTTCTGGGGTTGTGTTGGTGTCTTCTTCTGATGCGTTGTCTTGATTGTTTGGTTTACACCAGCTTGGTAAGTCAACTTCGTATGGGCGGATAAGTTCCGATGGGGGTGTTGGTGGACTTGGTTCTTCTGACGCTAACGTTGGGTCTACGGTGGCGAAGTCTTCGTCGGCATCGTTGTGGATTACTTGAGTACTAGTGTGGGAGGAGGCGAGGGGAGCGGGAACGGCATAGCACTCACATAGCTTGACCTTGTATGATGTGGCGCGAAGTTGGGATCCGGTGAACTTCTTAATGTAACACCAAGGGTCGCTCACTTCTGTAACGATGTAGCGGTCACGAGCACGTAGTTTGTCGCGGTCAGCGATCAAATAAACTATGTCTCCCACTCGAATCTGTGGCTGAGGTGCGGCAACTCCGTGTTTGTCTTTGGACTTTTCGCTGTGGGGATGGTTAGTGGACCTCTTCTGGTGCTGCGCTACTATATTCTGGTAGTCAGATAGTGGGAGTTGGTCACAGGTGTATTGACTGCGCTGTGTCCATAGTTCACGAGCGGAGAGACCTTGATGGCGTAGGCGAGAGTTGAGACGAGCTGTTGCTAGTGCGAGGCCAGTAGAAGTAATGGGTCCACCTCCGGGCTCCTGTCGCAGAAGCTCTTCTTCTAGCTCTTGAATAGCCTTTTCGGCGACTGGGTTCTTATTCTTATTCTTTATGCGACCAACATCGAGCCAAATGTTCAAGTGTTTTAGACCGTCGTTGTTGCTAAGAGATAAGAAGCTTGGTGCAGGGTCTACTCGAATGACTGCTCTTGAACCGTCCAAAGGGTGTAGTTCCACAATGAGGCGTGTAAGGGCGTCGCGCAGGGTGTCGTACTTTTCGTCTTGTATTAAACAAGTGTTGGTGTAGGATGTCGAACACTCTCTGAGTAGTAAGATTGCTTGTCGTTGTCGTTTGATAACGTCAGCAGCGAAGGATATGCCGACGACGTCGGGTGGTTCTTCAGATGATTGGCTTACGAGAGAACTTGGAAACTTCCGTAAGGAGGCACATGGGTGGCATGACGAGGATACCCTGGTTAGGGCACTGTTCATGTCTAACGCAAAGAAGTGGCGTAGTACAACCATCTGAAGCTGGTTGCGAGATGGATGGTTTAGACGAACGTGGAGAGCTGTGAGAAGACCATCAAGTACGGACCGTGGTACTACTATTGCCTCAGATGAGGGGGTGAAAGGTTGGTTGCGTTTGACTACTAGAACGCCGTCTTTGGAGATGGACGTTACGTTTAGATAGCGTTTGATGTCTTTTATGTTAGTCAGTTTCTTCGAGGGTCTAGTTCCTTGTTTCAGATGGGCATGGACTCTGCGGAGGTCGGGACATCCGTTTTGGATTTCTCGCCAGGCTGATCTCGTGGTGAATGGAAGTGACTTGGTGTTGTCGATGATGTCTTGAACGGACACGTCACGGACGACAGAGTCTTCTGTTTCTTTGATGAAACTGCACACCTGGCAT
The DNA here is from genome assembly GCF_029948245.1 of Actinia tenebrosa. Taxonomy (NCBI): domain Eukaryota; kingdom Metazoa; phylum Cnidaria; class Anthozoa; order Actiniaria; family Actiniidae; genus Actinia; species Actinia tenebrosa. The sequence continues at coordinate 8,909,158 of NW_028292581.1, read as the reverse complement.
GTTGGTTCTTGGCACTCTGGAGCGTTGCGGCTCGTAAAGTCTGAAGGGAGGTTAGCCGTACCGGCCAAATGCTGCAACGTGACTTGATATCGGCTAACGGTAGTTAGGAATGATGTTACCCGAGGGCTTGCGGAAAATTCGCCGCGACAGAGTTTATTGATGGCTTGGACGCATGGTTTGCTGTCAGTGAGTACGCAAGTACGGTGTTCAGACTGTATTATAAACGGGCTGAAGTGCTTGACGGCCGCGGCGATACTCAGTGCTTCAATTTCACAGGGCAGCCAGTTGACTTGGTGTTTGCGGAGTTTTGCGCTGAAAAATCCGGCAAGATAGAGGTTGTTCTCACGGGACACATATAGTGTTGCTCCGAGGCCACGTTTGGTTACGGAGCCGTCTGTTACGATCCATAAGGAGTCGGATGGACGTGGTAGAGCGATGGCTTTGGTTGACGTGAGGGCCTGCTGAGCAGCTTTAAACTTGTGGAGAAGACTTTCGTTCAACGTAAGTTTGTCTTGTGACTGGAGACCCGAGATTGCGCCTTCGAGGGGGTCGATTAGGGAGGAACACTCTGGTAGGACGCGGCTAAGGACTTTGTAGGACCCGATAAAAGAGCGCATGCCTTTGACGGTAGTTGGAGGAGGACAAGATGCAAGAACCGCGACGCGATGAGGACTTGCAGATAGTTTGCCTTGGGACCACACCCATCCTAATATGGTGGTGGGCTTTGGACAGATGACCGTTTTAGTTGGTGAGAGTCTAAGGTTGCACCTGTCAAGCTGTTCCAGGACCCGTGCCCAGATAGGTAGAAGGTCTTCGGGGCTTGCTCCTCCGCAGTACAAGTCGTCTGCTATCTTTGCCACGCAGCCTTCTTGGATGAAGTCACCAAGTACTCGACACATCATCTCTTCGAGTGCTGTTTCTGAGCCGGGCATTCCCATTGCGGAGCGGCAGTAAACGCGTACGCCACGAAATGGTGTGGCTACGCCGCAGTACTTCCTGGATTCTTTAGCAAGGGGTATTTGGTAGAAGGCGCGGCTGAGATCAGACTTTATCAGGAACTTCCATGGTGCAATGGTGCGTAGTGTGGAGTCAACGTCTGGCATGAGTGATGGTTGGGGTTTGCTGTAACGTCCCACGTCTGCAAAGGCAGTGACGAGGCGATGACCGCCAGAGGGTTTCTTTATGAGGAAGGAGGGGTTCAGGTATTCTACTGCCACGTCGATATCTTCGGGTTTTTGGAAGACTTGGTCTCTTTCCAGTTCGTCAAACTTCTCTTGCAGCTCTATTAGTTGGTTTCGAGAGTATTGAGGAAGGCGCCCTTTACGTTGGGGCGGCTGTACCGGTCCCATGTTTACGCGGGCTTCTATATGGCCCGCTGCTCCGTTGTACCCTGGAATGTCCGGTTTGAAGACGTTGTCGTATTTCTGTAGGACCTTCTGGAATTGGTCACGCATGGAACTTGTAAGTAGCTTGTCTGGATCTAGACTTACGCTGCCTGAGGACGGCGGGGTAGGCTTTACTTCTGTAACGGGGAGTGTTGAGGGTGGAGCCGCTTCGGGAGGAGTCGCTGGGACGGTTGGGCGGGCCCAGCAGATGTGGTCGTGGCGTCGGACGGTGTATGGTTCGTCGGACGTGTTGGTAATTCGCACTTTACCTCCGACTGTATCTATGACTCGTGGTTGGGGCCATGGGTTTTCGCTGGGTGGAGGGCGTTTGAGTTGGGACGTATCACTACGGGGTTCAATGGCGATAGTGTTGTCAGTTCCCAGCTCGGGGGGGACGTCAACTTCTAGGTAATCTCCAGGCCAGATAACGGTGGTGGGCGACGATGAACGTAACACATACGACGTGGCGTGGCGTATGGTGTGAGCCTGAGTGCTGTGTTTTTCATCGGTGTGGTACAAGATGGTTTCGGAGCCTTGTATAGTTATCTGTTGAGTGGCTGGGCGAACTGAGATGTCGTTCGCGATGAGGAAGGGTATTCCAGCGAGTATGTCAACATCTATGTCCTCTACTACGAGGGCGTCGAGCGCGAGTTTCTTGTTGGAACGAGAGAGCAGGACGTGTACTTCGCCAATAACGGTCAGCGGTGTCGTACCATCGGCTTGCAATGCTTGTTGGGAAGACTTTTCGACGGTAAGACCAAGTGTCTGGGCAACGGACGCTTTAATCATGCTGGTTTCGGCGCCGGTGTCGAGGGTCAGCCTCACTGGGTGTTGTCGATAGAAGGCGTTGAGTAGGGGTGACCTTCTGGTGCTGACCCTTCGGGAGATGGAACGTGCGGACGGAAGGGCTGACGCTTCACTGTCAACTTGATCAGGTGCGTACAGATCTAGGTTATCGTCGTCTTCTTCTACTTCCTCTTCATAGTTGGTTGTCGAGCGAGTCTTGGCGAGGAAGAGTCTGTCCTCAGGAGGTAAGTAAGGGCACTTACTTAGGAAATGCTGTTGATCTGCGCGGCCTGCTTCTTTGCATAGTGGGCATGACCTGGGGCGTCTGGAAGTCGTTGGGCGGCGACTGTTTGGCAATTTGTTTGGTTCACGTGAGGCAGGGAATCTAAATTTTGACGCTGTAGCGCGTAGTATCTTGGAATCAGTGGCTGTGCGTAGTTCGTCAAGCAGTGAGTCCAACGCTTGGGAGATTTCTGGTTTTATCGATGCGAGGGTTCTGGAGCGAAGTTCCGTGCCATATCGTTGTTTTACGAGGTTTGGTAAGTCCGGGTGGATTAGTCTAAGCCAGGTGAGAACGATCATATTTTCAAGACTGGGTGTTGATTCCTCGTCGGCGGTTATAATCTCGCCATGGTGGGTGATATTGCCATTAGCGATGAGGAGATTGTCTTCGACGAAGGACATCAGTCGTTGAAAGAGGTCTTCTGGGCGTTCGTCATGTTCCAGTTTAATGTTATTAAAGTCGATAAAGTGTGCTCCGGTGGACTGGAACCCATAATGCATGCGAATCATTTGCCAGATGGAGTTGATAGATGTTGAGTTCTTGACAATTGAATTTCTAGAGATAACTGGGCAATAATTAGCGATTTGGCCAAGCATCAACTCCAGATGGGTACACTTTTGCTGTGCTGTTCGACGTCTAGCGACAGGGACTGCTTCACCGTCATCAGTAAAGCCTCTTAGAGGGCCTCGAGATTTCTTTAGCCACGTCACGGTATCACCAAGGAAGGATGCGAAATTTACGTCGAGAGATAATGTATACTGTAGGTTTTGTCTCCATGCTTCGAAGGAAGTGATTGTCTCGTTTTTAGTCAGTGTCCATTGTTTTGGTGCTCTTGTTGAAGTCATTTTTGGAGTCGATGGTTTGGGTGATTGTTGATGAGGCCGTGTGAATGTGTTTCGTAAGCTCTTGTGTACGTTTCTTGCTGTTCGTTTTCCAACCACCGTACAGGTTGGCTCGTTACGAGACTTCTGCTATTGATCGTTGTATTTATACTGTTGTTCGTGGGTCCTTTAATCGCTGCCACCACGCCAGTAAACACGACGAACGACGTAAACGAATGAACAAGTTTTAATAATGAAACGTAGTCGCAAGATGGCCGACCAATAACAACAGTAATGAACAGGCGTCACTGGCGCGGGCGCGCGCGCATGACAGGCACAAATGTCCGCGGGCACAACGGGCTCGCTGGCGCAGTCTCACTGGATACATCCTTTTGCCATTTTTCTTCGTATCTTAAGCTTTTACTCGTTTTTTGTCGGCTTTGTGACGACTTTCCTTTTCCTTTATGCTTACCCATGCTCATATAACCCTTATAACCCTTTTATGAGCCAAAAAAAAAAACAAGAATTAAGTTAAAAAGGGTCAAACACTAGTACACGTGAAAAGCTCTTCTTCTTCCGCCATTTTGTATTTATCCCGTTGTGGAAGTCGCGAAAGTCTAGGTACTAGTTCGTCGTTTGGGGACTGAGTCATGGGCAAAGAGTGTGATTTCATTTTTCATGCGATTATAAATTAGGGTGTGCTTGAAAAGATTCATTCAGTATACATTGCTCTAGCAAGCTTGTATCATGTTATGGAAAGCGACCAAGACATAATAAAATATAATACTTGGCTGGCATTCATCTTTGAAATTCTCATGAAGTATTTACAGTTGTTAGTATAATTTCGTATCTTGATGGATAAAAGGGTTCATCCATAATAATAATTCATCTTTTATTCTATATATCCACATATAAACTAATTTCCAGATTTCCAGATTTTTTAATTCTAACGGTTTTCAACCAAAAGTGAGCCAAATATCTAGTATTAATGCTCACAATGTATATTTTAATTATATTTCACCGAAAACATGGTAGTTAACTTTTATTAAAACGTTATTTAAATTGAAAATTACCCATAATGCACACGATATATCGATATATATTCATTTCATTTAAAGAATTAGTGCATTTTTTCTAATTTAGTTTTATTTTACAGTATTTCTTATGAAAAAAGTGCTTTACATTCAAGGAAATGACTACAGGCTAAAAAAAACTGTAAGGTTTTCAAAGTTTGATAATTTTATTCAGTAGCTTCAGCCAGTAACACAAAAAGATTTAATAGCAGAAGAAAAGCGCAGGTGACAAATGTGCCACAGCAAAGCGACGAGACATAACAAGAACGAGAAATAAAGAGCCAGACGACCCTTGTTTGTTGTCTCATCATAGTAGGTGGCCCATCGTTATCATCCATATTTTCTTAGTATATTCGGTTTTTACTTCCATTTTCACGTAAAAATTTAGTGTAAAATCTGCATGTACTTTATTTGCAAAGTTTGTTTTTGTTTGCAATCTAAATGCCATCTTTGTACCAATTTTGATTTCACTGTTTAAATTTGAATACTCATGAAAACGTACGAGATCAATTTGATTACCGATTAAAAATGAAATAGAAATTTATTTAATATAACATTTCATAAGCTAATATCTATTTATGCTGAAAGCAAAAAAATCTTGACAATTACGAAAAGCCGAATGAAAGAAAATGATAACGTTCGGAAAAGACTGGGTTTCAAAAGAGATACTCAGCAGAGATAAATATATCAGTCTCTAAATATAATTTGCAATGGAAGAAGAAGTATTTTAGCTATGTTGCCGCTAGTTTCTGGAAGTTGAATAATCTTGCTACCAACGTTAACCCTGGCTTCAAACTGCTCCCAAGTTTCCTTGTCTTTTCTGCGTTTCATTCATTTCAGGTTATCCCAGGTTAGTATAAGCAGTCGAAATGTGTAGAAAAGCTAGCAAAATTGAGCAAAATTTGTTGTCCAAGAGCTCGAGGATTTGACAGATGTGTGATGCATCTTAAATAGACACGTTAGCGATACTTCTAGTAATAGCTCATAAGGGACAGATGTTCCATGACCTAATAAGGTTATGAGAATATAATGTTGACAGCGTTATCTAAACGGTCGCTTTGTAAGATTTTTCTATTTCTAAAACTGTAGATAGCATATTGTAAAACATTGACTGGACTGGACTGGACTGAGAAAAATCTGTAAAATATTGACTGGACTGGACTGGACTGAGAAAAATCTGTAAAACATTGACTGGACTGGACTGGACTGGTCTTGACTCGAAATCTGTAAAACATGAACTGGACTGGACTGGACTGGTCTTGACTCGAAATCTGTAAAACATTGACTGGACTGAAATCGAAATCTGTAAAACATGGACTGGACTCGAAATCTGTAAAACATGAACTCAAAATAATAAGCTTAAATAACCGGAAATTCTGTAAGCATGATTATACATTAGAAAAAAGTTGCCCATACATTTGGAATATTTGCTCTTTTCGGTCTTTTTCCTCTCTTTCCAAAGCAAAAGGTTGTTCTTAAAAGTAAACTGTGTGACACAACATACTAAATGACCAGTAAACCGTAGTTAGCGGGTTTCCGAGATTACGAAACCTAAGAAATAATAAGTAGGCAAATGTATAGCCAACAGATAGTATAAGCTTATAAAATCAGCAAAAATACGGTCCTAAATTATAACAAATTTTCTGTGAATTATACTCAGGAAAGCCCGGGGTTCTCAAATCCATTTCTGTTTTTTTGAAAGGTTCTTGTATTTCAAGGAGAGACGATTTTCTAGCTTGACCTCGGTTATGTCATGCATTTTCTCTTGTAAAATACATCCAATAGCGTTCATTCAACTCAAAAAGTACGGTGGCCAGGTTTTTATTACAAAAATTCCTCCAAAAATTCCCGAAGTCGAACTTTCTTTTCGAGGGCTTATTTTTTTGTGCGAGCCGGAATTCTTTTGAAAAGTCTTTGGGAAATTATATAGTAAAAGAAAGGCGCTCGCGAAAAAAAATGTTCTAGTGCATTTTTTGAGTATTTTACTCTTTCGCATTAAGGTGGATATTATCTTGATCTCGAATTTTATAAAATTAATTATTGAATTTTTCCGATTTTTTTTCCATTTACTTTAATCTAAATTTGTTTCTTACACAGCATGCTCGTCGAGCATGCGCAGTAAGAAATAGGAATACGTGTACGAGATTGATCCTCAGAGAGAAACATTATCTTGTGCATGCGTCGGACGAAAGCAAGCTTAACTTGAAAAGGAAAGAAACTTTTGTTGGAATCAAACTAAAGCTTTTCTTTGTTTTCCTCCTTGCATCATCTTCTTGCTTTCCTTTTTCTTTTCGTTTTCGAACTTCTTCTTCTTCATCTTTCCGTTCTTCTTTTTTTTTCTTTTCTTCTTCTCCTTCTCCATCAGTTATAGTCAAGTAGTTCATCAGTCAAGAGAGCCAACTTTAAGTGAATCACAGAATCAGCAGTCTTCTCCAGAACAATTCCCCCTTCAGGCTCCGCCCATGATGCAGCAAAATCAGCTAATAATGACGCAGCCAGGTCAGCCAATAACGACGCAGCCAGGTCAGCCAATAACGACGCAGCCAGGTCAGCCAATGACGCTGCCAGGTCAGCCAATGATGCAGCAAGGTCAATCAATGATGATGCAACATGGTCAAGTGGCACCAATGTATTCCCAAAATACCACCAATACAAACGTGATAATGGTCAACCAGCAGCCTGTTACTGCCCGTGCTGCCCCACGAGAGTGGAGTACGGGATTGTGTGGCTGCTTTGACGACTGTGGCACTTGTAAGTGTACAAACTTTCTTTCTGTACTGAGAACAAAGCACATGATACAGGACGAGAATATACATGGTACATGATGTAGGGCACAGGGAACATGCATGGTACAGGATGTAAGATACAAAGCACAGGGTACAGGATGAAGGATATAGGGTACAGTGTACAGGATGGAGGATATAGGGCACAGCACAGGCTACAGGATGGAGGATATAGGGCAAAGGGTACAGGATTGAGGATATGGGGCACAGGGCACAGCATGGAGAATAAAGAGCACATGGCAAATGGTACAGGATAGAGGGGCAATGCGCACAGGGTCACAGTGGGTACAAGGGGCAGGGTCAAAGTTGGGTTCAAGGGGTGTACAGGTCATAATGTATAGGACACAGGGTACAGGGCAAAATGGACGTGGTACAAACGTAGGGTTAAGGGGAGGGCATCACAGGGCTCATGGTTAGCTATAGGGCTTACAGTTGACCTGTTTTGAAACCAATTATATATCACGAGTTTTTTCTTCGTTTAAGGTTGGTATGCGATTTTCTGTGGATATTATATGTTGTGTGAGATTTCTCAACGTCTAGGAGAGGGCAGATGCTTTGTCTATTTTTGCCCCTTTCCTCTTCTTAGCCTCAGGATAAAATTCAGAGCTGAGCAAAACATCAAGGTATGAATGTTAAAGTGATCTGTGTAAAACCTCTATGGTGTGGATTCTCAAAATCCTTTTTAGGCGTTATCTAACCACTACACGAGGTTTATTAATTCGTATTTAATTTTTATATACATTCATTCGTTAGGGATCTCTGTGCAAAGACTACCTAACAGTTCAATACTGCTACTATTGTGCCTTGTGTCAGCTATCGAGGGAGATTGACCACGTTCAACGCATACAAAGAGTCAATTGAGGTTGTAATAAAACACATGGTAACTAAACGATATTCGCTAATTTTCAGCACTTTCGTTTACAGTCTAGCTTGATAGCAGTTTTATAATCAGCATTTTATTCTATCTTATTTTGAAACTGTTAAATAAAAACTAGGAAGGTTTCTGATGCCGTTCGGTGCATGAGTAATACGTTTAAAGATTGTAGACCATGTGTAATGATAATAGTACATGTAATAACCTTTATCTATGTGTCATAAATATCTAGCTTACATTAAAGTAGGCTATAATAGGTGCTTTGCAACTCAGTAATCACGTGCTTATTAATTCACTGAGAGCAAATGAATGAACATCTTGATTCCCATGGGTGAAATATGCTCAGGTGAGCAAACAAACTTTCTACAACCTGTTTCGAGAGATCGTAATAGAGCTGCATTTCGTAACACACTGGTTACACATCGCTCCATTCAGTTATTAACAAGTAGCTAAAAAGAATCACCGATTTAAAATGAAATAAAAAATTTAAGTTTTGCTCACCAGTACAGACACGTGACCGTTAACTGTAAAGGACCTATTGCATGGGACATCTATCTAAAGAGAAACAAATATGCATAATATAAACATATACAATTATCATATACGGTGCGTTTTTCACGCAGAACTCCGAACCGCCAGCTTCAAGGGAGGAGAACCCGTACCACAACCATCCGGCCCCCACCCGGCCCCCACCCGTCCAAGCGAACCAGAAACCCGCGCGAAAAACGCACCGACACTTTTCTTAATATTAAATAATCAATAAATTCAAAAAACATTTGCTACTTACAATCTAAATCTAAGATGAATAAACCCCAAAAATTGTCTTAAAAACTACAATAGTCATCAGTACTAGGGCAGTCGTGACATTTGTACTTCAGCAACGCTTCAAGATCCTTTCTTCTTATGTTGTTCTTAAAACTATTTAGCGATTTGGAATTTCTTATTTCTTTATCTAATTGGGACCAGAGCATAGAACCAAGGTACTTTTACTCTATGTTTGCCGTAAGAAACGGTATTAAACCCAAAATCACTATTTCTCAGATTATACCTATTATTATATTCTTTTCAAATAATAATTCTTGGACATAAGATGGCCAAAGATCATTTTTAACTTTATACATTAAGATAGCAATGTCCTGTAGACGTCGGTTCTTTATTATTGGTAACTTTGCCAGTTACAATACGTTAGGTGGAGGGGGGGGGCAGGTGAAAATTTGAAATGTCCAGAATAATTCTTAGCACCCCCCCTTAAATTCGTGCAATAAAATACAATCCCCCCTAAGCAAGGCTCCCGATCCTCTCTCAATTTTACCTGCCCCCCCCCCTGCCATGCATTATGAACGCAGCCTTATTTGAGATAATATTGCTGACATGTAGATAGTAAGCTTAGCCTTGGTGGACAACATGTTCCGTAAGCGCATTAGGACCCCAATTTTTTCTGCCGCTATCTTGCAGACTTCTCTAATGTGAGTACCAAAGTTTAATTTTTCATCTGTTACTCCCAGTAGTTTCATTTCTGACCCACATTTGCATTGGACATGTGTAAGGATTATTGTATAGCCTGTTAGTGTCCCTTTGTCTCCATGTAATAGATATAGGGACGCTAAATGACGACATAAATGATATAACTACTTATATATGCATTATAGTGTCCTTGACTATAAATATAACCTTTCAATGTTATTCTATCTACAAAAAACACTTGGGCTTCCTGTGGTTTATCACATATAATCGATCGTGTTCTTTTGTATTTCAACTGTGATTTTTGTAGTGAATTAATCTAAATAAATATAGAAAAAAGAAGGGAGTTCAAGTTTATGAAGCTTACAGTCGGATTATAATCTAAACTGCTTGTGTAAATAAATAAGGTCTGGGTCGGCGCACTAAACTTTCAGTGATCCCTTCCCACCACGGGCTGAGAAAGTCACTGGCTGTTGTTCGACGAACTGTTCCTTTGTCATGCCATACCACCACAAAAACGTCCCCACCCCTCCCCTCTCCCAAAAGTTTGCATGCCTTGCTTTTTGCCCAAAATGAAACGTTCTTCAATTGAATATACCCTGCCTGTTTTTATCTTTACAATAATGATGAACTCTTCATTCCAAATATGTTGCACGTTCAGAACATTAAAGGGTTTGGTGTATTGAACTGAATGTATTGGCTTACGAAGAAATGTTTAAAATTTAAATCTTCAATTGCAACTTTTTCAAGATTCAAACTTTCTCTGTTTCTTGCTGTTTTATTTTATGTTTGAATATCCAAAGAGGTATTTTCAACATTGCCTAATCATACTTCACCTCGACAAGTGTGTTTCACCTCTTGTTAAGCATAATATGGTATGAGAAGTTAGCCAATAATTTTGGATTGAGAGCCACGGTTCTATTTGATTGGCTCCGATTGATATGGAAGCCATTTGAGCTCAATGGTACTTTTTGTTTGGCTCCGCGGAAGCCATTTTTGAGCAACAGTCCTTTTTATGAGGTGCCATATGGGACAATATTTCTATTTATTGAAATCACTTTTTCAAGTCTTTCTTTACAGCGTTCGCTTAGATCGCTCATTCACTGTGATGATCAACACATCTATCAATATTTCTATATATTCCTAGTGTCCTAGTGTCCTAGTGTCCTAGTGTCCTAGTGTCCTAGTGTCCTAGTGTCCTAGTGTCCTAGTGTCCTAGTGTCCTAGTGTCCTAGTGTCCTAGTGTCCTAGTGTCCTAGTGTCCTAGTGTCCTAGTGTCCTAGTTTCCTAGTTTCCTAGTGTACTATTTCCCTAGTGTCCTAGTGTCCTAGTGTCCTAGTGTCCTAGTGTCCTAGTGTCCTAGTGTCCTAGTGTCCTAGTGTCCTAGTGTCTATTTAAAAAAGGTAGAGAGTGTTGCATGGGTTACCGTTGGTGTCCTACTGTCCTAGTGGTATTAGGATTAAACCTTCTAAAACATGCATATATCCGTAGAAGATTAATATAAAATATCTACGCTGAATTAGGGCTTAAAACTGGTATTAATATAAACCTTTTGATATACATTAATCTTGTAGCAAAATTTGGGAGAATTACACCAAGAAAGAACCAATATTTTATATACCAACGTTTAAATGTCCCGCTCGTTGTAATACAACACCACAGGACAAGAACTTGGGCCGCCTGTGGTTTAATTTCATTTCTCTTTCTTAGTCGTTCTTTCTTTTTTCCTTTTTCTTTTTACATTTTTTTCAAAATTCTAACTCAGTCGACTAGGTCTTAGGAATGTTGTTTTTCCGAATGAAGTTTTGGGGTGTATCAAATTGACCAATCGGTGTGACGCCATTATGAGCTCTAGGCCAATTAGCGCTAATTTTCCTATCTGCATCATACCGTAAAAAGAAGGGCCTATATTTTGCTAAACTCCGTGATTCTAATTCCGCCTTTATACAGTAAACCTCGACGCTAACACTTCCTTGAACTACAGGTAAGAATCTTTAATTCCTCTCGAATTTAAAACTTCCAAAAATCTCTGTCCCCCTCCATATTCAAAGATTAAAAAAGAAAATGAAAAAGATTAACTAATGCTGAGGAAAGAGTGTAAAAAAGAACAAAATATTGGCTTTAGTTTTCGTTTTAGCTTGAACATCAGGGGCTGGTTGTACGAAGGGTGGATAGCGCTATCCGATAAACAAAACCTTATCCAGTAGGCTTCTCTTGTCCTAAGAAATTTGACCTCTGTTTCTTCATTTGCCATGCAATCTTGTCGAAGGAGCTAATGTGGCGGCGGGCTATACATTACATTGCCTTTGGTAGAACTGATTAACGGTTCTGTTTTACCAGTTACCCAGTATACTGACATACATATCTCAAGATTAGCAACATTAAATAAGAATCGACGCAACTGGTTCCTATAAAATGACTTTTTTTATCCAGTAGAAATTGATGAATAAAATAGCAAAAAAGGTACTGCTGCTGCACTCGAATTAGTAAAATTCGTTTATGAGTTTTTTTTAAATACTTAGACGTTTCTAGGAATCTTGCATTCGATTATAAATTAGGGTGTGCTTGAAAAGATTCATTCGTTAGTATACATTGCTCTAGCTTGTATTATGTTATGGAAAGCGACCAACTGAAAACCAATACAAGACATAATGAATTACAGTTAACTCTTATTCATCTTTGAATTTCTCTTAATGAAGCATTTACAGTTTTTAGTGCAATTTCGGATCTTGATGGATGAATGCGTCCATCGATAGAGGTCAAATCCAACACTTTCTGCTGAAATAGCAGCACAACGGCGTTGTTAGTTATTTACTTCTTGTGCAAGATTATTTTATAGTTTATTCTATTACCGGTGACACTCGTTTGTCTCATCCCTCTGCCTCTGCATTTATTTACTTCCATCTGTTTCCCTCTTTCTCCCTCTGTCTCCCTCTGTCTGTACATCTGCCTCTTCCTAACTTACCTTATTGCAACATACCTTTTCCAAGAACAAGAGGAATAACCTTTTTTTCGTAAATTGAATGTATTCGTTCTCCTTTGCAGACTCGTTTTTGTGACTTTCGAAATCCAAATCTGACCAAAAATGACTCTTCAAAATATTTTTAAATATTCAAAAATATTTGAAGTAACTGAAATATTATAATAATATGTATTAGGCTGAAAATGCTATTTCTATATATTATAATAATATATTTCTATATATTATTACTACTTTACTATTTCTATAAAAACATAATTATAACTTGAAAGTAACATTCCTTTTACTTTGAAAATTATCAAGATCATTCGACTTCCAGAAACTAGCGCCAACAGCTAAACGGTCGCTTTGTAAGATTTTTTTATTTCTAAAATTGTAGAGGGCCACAATAATCCAAATGTGGAAGAATACTGAAATGCCTTATATAAAATTATTAGCTTATCTATAGGTAAAATACATCTGATCCTTCTAAGAGCCATTCCCCTACTAACGTACTTTCATCTTAGTAAAATAAATAAAACTTTATTTCAATCGATGAGACCCACTACCAAACTACCAAAACTGCTTGTGGTTGGTTGCGTAAATTAATAAATGTTTGGTCTGACACGGATGTTCAAAGGTTTCCCAGGCACCCATGCCCTCTCCTCAAAGAAAAGTTGAAAACAAGCCAGCGTGGAGTTTGTAACAAAGGAAGCTGTCTCAAAAAGTTCGAGGAGTGCTTGAGGATTGAGTAATTACTAGTATTAGTTGAAAGTGAAAGAGGAAGCAATCTATAGTCGTGTCAGTCTCGAGTCAAGTTCCCTTGCATGGAATTGGTTCCACAATCAAATCTTCCAGATACAATTTATCGTTAGAACTCGCTATTTACAATTCGTTTTTTGATCAAAATGAAAGACCAAACGATGCTTGTCCGGAGAAAAAAATACTGAACTACCATCTACATTAATTACCTGTCCGTCGTGTTTTGGCATGCATTCATGGTCTCTTTTCGTAGAAAAACCATATTTAATTAAAATACTAGTCTTATAACTTCGATACTTTGAAACGGAATTCAATGTTTAAGGTCTTTGAGTAATAATGTGTGCCGTCTACAACGCGGTTAAATCAAAACTAACTAATAGCCGCTCTATGAATAACACAGCAAACGAAGTTAAGAAATCAACAAGTTTTTCTTATAGTCATTAATACGTTACTAAATTCCTCAAAATACGCCATACATGGGTGGGTAGTGGAAATATTATTGGAAGTAAATTGTTTGTAACAGACTACATTTTGGAATTTTCTTTTTACGCGAGCGAGCCTGACTACTTTGGCAAAGTCTTGCACTTTAATTTTAACAGTAGTATAAGCCAACTTCAGTTTCTCTGGTGTGCGAAGTTTTGATAATACTCTTTTACTTTTGAATTGATTGACGTTATTAATTCAAAAACGTTTTTTTTTTTTAATCTAAAATCGTGGGACTGAAAAACTTCTATAGCTTTTGTTATGACTCTTTAGTTATGACTGAGTTTCTAGGCACTTTATCCTGGAAGCTTCTCCTTTGACAATCTTGTACCCAGAGCCTTTGTTTCTTACTGCGCATTCTTAACGAAATTTCGTCGAGCATGCGCAGTAAGAAATAAAGGCTCCAGTTACGGGTACGAGATTGATCCTTCGAGAGAAGCAATACCTCGCGCATGCGTAGGACGAAAGCAAGTTTAACTTGCAAAAGAAAGAAACTTTTGTTGGAATCAAACTAATAAAGCTTTTCTTTCCTTTTCCTCTTTGCATCATCTTCTTGTTTTCCTTTTCGTTTTCGAACTTATTCTTCTTCTTTCCATTCTTCTTTTTTTCTTTTTCTTTTTTTCCATCAGTTACAGTCGAGTCGTTCATCAGACAAGAGAGCCAACAATGAGTGAACCACAGACGACAATAACGGAAGAACCAAAGTCACAGGCGCCACCTGATTATCAGCAGTCTTCTCCAGAACAATACCCCATTCAGGCTCCGCCCATGATGCAGCAAGGTCAACCAATGATGCAGCAAGGTCAACCAATGATGCAGCAAGGTCAGCCAATAATGACGCAGCCAGGTCAGCCAATGATGCAGCAAGGTCAACCAATGATGATGCAGCAAGGTCAAATGGCACCAATGCATTCCCAAACTACCAGCAATACAAACGTGGTAATGATCAACCAGCAGCCTGTTACTGCCCGTGCTGCCCCACGAGAGTGGAGTACGGGATTGTGTGGCTGCTTTGACGACTGTGGCACTTGTAAGTGTACAAACTTTCTTTCTGTACTGAGAACAGGGCACAGGGCACAGGGCACAGGGCACAGGGCACAGGGCACAGGGCACAGGGCACAGGGCACAGGGCACAGGGCACAGGGCACAGGGCACAGGGCACAGGGCACAGGGCACAGGGCACAGGGCACAGGGCACAGGGCACAGGGCACAGGGCACAGGGCACAGGGCACAGGGCACAGGGCACATGGTACAGGATGTAAGATACCAAGCACAGGGTACAGAATGGAGGATATAGGGCACAGCACAGGATATAGGGCAAAGGGTACAGGATGGAGGATATAGGGCACAGCACAGGGTACAGGATGGAGGATATAGGGCACATGGTAAAGGATGGAGGATACAGACAACAGGGTACAGGATGGAGGATATAGGACACAGGATGGAGGATATAGGGCACAGGGTACAGGATGGAGGATATAGGGTACAGGGTGCAGGATGGAGGATATAGGGCACAGTGTACAGGATGGCGAATATAGCGCACATGGCACATGGTACAGGATACAGGGGCAATGGGCACAGGGTCACAGTGGGTACAAGAGACAGGGTAACAGTCGGCACAAGGGACAGGATCACAGTGGGTACAAGGGGCAGGGTCACAGTGGGTACAAGGGACAGGGACACAGTGGGTACAAGGGAAAGGGACACAGTTGTGTACAAAGGACAGGGTCACAGTGGGTACAAGGAACAGGGTCTCATTTGGGTACAAGGGACAGGGGACGGGTGTACAGGTCATAATGTATAGGACACTGGGTACAGGGCAAAGAGGACATTGTACAAGTAGGGTTCAGGAGAGGGCGTTGCAAGGCTCATGGTTAGCTATAGCTCTGACAGTTGACCTGTTTTGAACCCAATTATTTATCCCGAGGTTTTTCTTCGTTTAAGGTTGGTATTCGGTTTTCTGTCACAAAAATGTGTTGTGTGAGATTTCTCAACGTCTAGGAGAGGGCAGATGCTTCGTCTGTTGTTGCCCCTTTCCCCTTCTTAGCCTCAGGATAAAATTCAGAGCTCAACAAAACATCAAGGTATGAATGTTAAAGTGATCTGTGTAAAACTCTTACTATTGTGGATTCTCAAAATACTTGTTCAGCGTTATCTAACCACTACACGAGGTTTATTAATTCGTATATAATTTTTATATACATTCATTCGTTAGGGATCACTGTGCAATGACCACCTGACAGTTCAATACTGCTACTTGTGTGCCTTGTGTCAGCTGGCGAGGGAGATTGACCACGTTCAACGCATACAAAGAGTCAATTGAGGTTGTACGTCACATAGTAACTAAACGATGTTCGCTAATTTTCAGCAATTTTGTTTACAGTCTAGCTTGATAGTAGAGCAGTAATACGTAATGATTTTTGTCGTTTCTCTGTCAGTTTTATAATCAGCATTTTATTCTATCTTATTTTGAAACTGTTAAAAGAAACTAGGAAGGTAGAGGTAGAGGTAAAAGGTAGAGTGTTTGCATGGGTTACCTTTAGTGTCCTAGTGTTCTAGTGTCCTAATGTATTGTATATTTGAAAAAGGTAGAGAGTGTTGCATGGGTTGCCTTTGGTGTCCTAGTGTCCTAGTGTCCTTTAGTCCTAATGTATATTTGAAAAAGGTAGAGAGTGTTGCATGGGTTGCCTTTGGTGTCCTAGTGTCAGTAGATATGAAGTACCAATTCTACGCCACATGAGTGAGGTTCCATTGAGGTTCCATTGAAGTACCCCCTCCCCTTCAGGATCTTTTCAGAGGTGACGTCATGTCTTACTTCCCCGTGTTTTTAGTTGGCTGGATTGCACCACATACTATATTTTACGTCAAAGTTTAATCCTAATAAAAGTTTCTAATTATTTATAAAAACTACTTTTTCTATCTCAAAACCTTAAAGGCTTAGTTTAAGCTTTTGTTTCACCCTAATTGAGTTCTACGGGTATTGTCCTTTGTCTTACTACCGCGCGTTTTAAGTCATTTCTGTTTTTAGTTGGCTGGATTGTATTATAGTTCTCGCGGCATCTGCTTGGATATTGTCCTTTTTATTGTTGAACAAAACGACAACATCTTTTCCAAACAATCGATAACAAAATCCCTATTTTGAATACTAATGGTCAAAGTATTTTTCCCTAGAATGATCATGTATAAAATAGAGGAACTCTGAATCCTAATCTTTGTTGTTACCATATTTCTTTCAGGGGCTGCTATAGCGCAGGCGGTAAATCGCGAAAATTCAGCTAAAGATAATAAATTCAAATCCTAATGTTGGGTAATTATCCAAGCTCAAGACTTAGGTCAATATTGCATAGTTTAGAATAAGATAAATTAGATTAAGGCTAGCGCATACCGTCCTACGCTTCAAGCAGTCCCTTTTGCGAAATAACATAACTTTAATGTTTTTAGTTTTATATCTCCGTACTTGGATAAAGAAAACGCAAAGATTGTTTTATGAACTTTTTATTATCATAACTAAACAAATCTTATGTACAATGATATTCAATATCAACACCTGCGGCTTCGAACAAAAGAATCTAATTGAATCATTTGTCTTGCACTTCAGGATTTTGAGTCATAACAAGAGGTTTTAGCGTATTTGATTTTAAAGAAAGTGTATGCATTAAATTACAGTCTTCGCAACGATAAAACATTTGTTTTGTATTTTTGGCACTAATAACAAAAGGATGTGCGCAAACGTCACACACGACTAATTCGTTTTGAGAACTGTGATACGCTTCGTGCCAACAGCAATTCGGGCATTGTGCCACTGATATCTTGAAAAACGATTTGGATTCTTGACAAGCGTGACACTCTCTTTCTTCTTCATCTTCTTCGTCCTCACTCTCCGATTCTGAGTCCACGCTGTCATGTCCCTCTTGGGATTCTTCAGCATCATTGTCACTTTCAGTTTCACTATTGCTAACATCCGTATCATAGTTATCTTCTGGTTGCCTGGCAATCAGATCTATCAATACTATTTTGTTGCGAATAAGATTCTTGTCCAAATCAAGCCCTGCTAATCCACTGGTAAAAGTCTTGAGCCCTCTTGGGACGTTCACTTCTGGGTTGTAAGGTAGCAAAGCATACTCGATTAATTCTTTCATGTTGGCTAGTGGAATTCTACGTTGATGATGAGTCATTTCTCCATGGGAATTTCAATACAAAATATCTTTGGATGCTACCATGCTATGAAGTAAATCGTGTGCCTTTTGTCGCGGTATGCTTTTAGGGAGCTGTCGTGCCATTCGATTGATTTCATTCTCATCCGATTTCGAAAATTGCTCCTCGTCGCTAGAGGAATCTTCGCTCAGCTCGGATTCTGTAGATTCTTCTTCTGAAACTCTTCTTCTCTTCATGATGACCTCTACTAGTAAAATGAAGTTCTTGGGATTTGGCTGGGTTTTTTATAGCAGTAAAAGACTCAGAGCGCTCATTAGAGGAGGCAAGACCTCCCCCACCAAGCCCTCGCCTTTTTGAATCAGAATTTTTTTCTTGTCTTTAAATGGTATTGATCCATGAGCTAACTCTCTTATATCATCCTTGTGCGGTCTCACTCTTTCCTTTCGCCCTTCTGAAATGGGAATTGTTCCTTGTAATAAATTATGACATACTTCACAAATTACATGAACTTGTTCGGGAGTGGCCTGTTGCAAGCAAAACTTTCCTTTGATGTTCTGGGCATTTAGTCAAAAGATGTAAATAGCCAAAGTCATCACGAAGTAAGACAGACATGTTTTCTCTCGGGATGGTTTGTTCAAATGAAGTGATAATGGAAAGAACAATCGTATTTATTATACAACTGGCTGCTTAGTACTAGACTCTACTACTAGATTCTACTACTAGATTCTACACTAGATTCTACACTAGATTCTACACTAGATTCTACTACTAGATTCTACTACTAGATTCTACTACTATAGATTCTCCTACTAGATTCTCCTACTAGATTCTACTACTAGATTCTACTACTAGATTCTACACTAGATTCTACACTAGATTCTACACTAGATTCTACTACTAGATTCTACTACTAGATTCTACTACTAGATTCTACACTAGATTCTACTACTAGATTTTCCTACTAGATTCTACACTAGATTCTACCCTAGATTCTACTACTAGATTCTACTACTAGATTCTACTACTAGATTCTACTACTAGATTCTACTACTAGATTCTACTACTAGATCCTACGCTAGATTCTACACTAGATTCTTATATCTACACTAGAATCTTATGCAGATTCTACTACTAGATTCTACTACTAGATTCTACTACTAGATTCTACACTAGATTCTACTACTAGATTCTACTACTAGATTCTACACTAGATTCTACTACTCGATATTCTACTACTAGATTCTACACTAGATTCTACTACTAGATTCTACTACTAGATTCTACTACTAGATTCTACACTAGATTCTACTACTAGATTCTACACTAGATTCTACTACTAGATTCTACTACTAGATTCTTATATCTACACTAGAATCTTATGCAGACTAGAATCCCTGAATTCGTATAAATAGCGCTCCCTATAGGAATTGCCCTCATTCTTCGAAAGACGCACGATGACACGGTCCTGTCCTATTTGCGAAAAGCAGCAAAAGAATTTATACACTCATTTAAGTCGAACTCATAAGTTGGACAATTTGCAACGAAAGTATTGGATCGGTCAAGAACAAATGCGAAAAACCAGTCATCGATTCACTCCGTACCGTACTCCGTACCCATTGCCTCAAAATTGAAGACCACACGAAATGTGACAGGTTTCAGTTACTCCATCCGTTCACAGTGCTCTGGTAGCTGGAATGACTGGATCTGGAAAAACGGTTTGGGTTCAGAATTTGCTTGAACATGCAACAAAAGTCATAAATCCATCACCACAGCGTATTGTATGGAGTTACGCACAATGGCAACCTGCTTACGAACACATGTTAGCAACCATTCCCGGGATCGAGTTCGTAAAAGGCATACCCCACGATATTGACGAGGATGGTTATTTCGACTCCAAAATCAATAATGTGATTGTGATTGACGATCAAATGACAGAGACGTCCAACGACAAGAGAATCATGAATCTATTCACCAAAGGATCTCATCATCGCAACCTCAGTGTTATTTTCCTGATGCAGAATCTATACTTTCAAGGAAAAATCATGCGCACCCTGAGTTTGAATGCGGCTTACCTTGTTCTTTTTAAAAACCCAAGAGATAAACTACAAATGATGACATTGGGAAAACAAATGTACCCAGGAAAAACAGAACAGTTTGTGCAAAAGTACGAAGCCGCTGTTCAAAGACCTTATGGATATATTTTCGTGGATCTCAAACCAAACACACCAGAAGAATGCAGGCTTCGGACGAATGTTCTTCCCAATGATTTGCCTGCTTTGCAGACGAAGCTGTCAAAAACAGTATTATCACAACTTGGTGGTGGACAGTCAGATGTCACGCAATCTATTGCTAACTATTTCGAACGTCAAAGCTATTTACAATTGCCTATATTAAAAACGATGCAGAACTTAGAGGAGCAAATGACTAGCATTCTCAGGGATTCCAATACCCCTGCGGAACTAAAAATCAAAACATATTCGCAGCTATACGATCGATATCTTAATCTACAACAGCAAATTCAAAGTGGTTCGCCCCACAGCTCAATGCTAGAAATGGTGCAATCACCACAGGTACCACCATTGACAAGTCCCAGTCTCCCCACTAGTCTAACATCCCCAGAAAATGTTACTTCAACAAGTCTCACTGATAGCGGCTACACTACACCCAAAACTAAAACGCCTTCATTCCTAGAGCGGCTAACCTCAAAAATTAGAACTCCTGCTCTGGAACTCAGTAGAGCGAGAGCTTCAGCTTCAGCGGAGGTTCCTTCCACTCCATTAAGAACCACAACTAGTCTTGATCAACCCTCTTCAATTGCCTCGTTTAGCACTCCCAAAACACAATCCCTGCCACCTCCACCTGATTTCCTACCAACTCCTCCGTCAAGTAAAGAAAAATCTGTGAAGTGGATTAGCTATCAAGATTCAGATAAATATCTTGGTAAAATCTTAAAACCGCCGCGACGATCAGAACGATTGAGAGCGATAGCCAAGTCGATACCCGACTGGCAAAATGTTTAGTTCGGAGTTTAGCTGTAGTGACTGAACTATGAAAATTAATCAAAATACTGTGTTTGTTGAGTCTTCTATTGTTTACAAACGTGGTCTTGATATCTAGTAGGTTTTTATGACTCGCAAATTTTGTAGAACACAGTCCTCTATTGTTTCAAGTGACGGGTGATTCTATTGAACAAATATATACTGACAATCAAAACATGGTTAAATAATGAAAAGAGCTGTAACTAAACTTTTTTTGTATTCACATGCATTGAGCATTTCATGAATAAATTAAAAATTTTTTTTTTTTGAAAAACGTGTTTGCTCTTTTTCCTTGGGCAAGTCATTTAATTGTTTGTTTTTCGATGAGTCAACTTCGTAGAACTCATTAGGGTGAAACAAAAGCATAAAGTAAAAAGAGTGTAATCCTTTAAGACTTTGTGACAGAAAAACTATATTTTATGAATAATTAGATCAGAACAATTTATTAGGATCAAACTTTGATGTAAAATATAGGATGTGGTACCCTGGTCCCAGAGCTTTCTCGTTTTTTTTTTCCTCTGTAAAAAGCGGCAACAACGAGCTGCGAAGCAGCGAGCCGCGAGAAACCTCTGGTCACGACCGTTGAGAATCTCACTTTCATGCCATCAACTTATGATCGTCGAATTCTGATTGGATGGCTATTTTAATCAGTGTACGAGAAATATGATTGGCTGGATTAGATATCTATGGGGGTAGGGGCTGAATGATTTTGTCACGTCAATATTTTTGTTTGGGGAGAGGGGTCAGACTTTTCGTGCCATCGGACTATATCGTCATTATAGCGTCTTGTCAGCCTGAAGTTTGATCTTTAAAATAAATCTTACAATCTTATCTAAAGTCTATAGTTTATAAATATTGCTGGTTTATAGTTTCAATGACGGTTTTGATATCCAGAGAACTATTCGAGAGTATCTTGAAGTCAATTCTCGAAAGTCGTTTTCCCGAAATAGAACAGCTATCGGCTGAGCAAAGCAACGCTTTGTTTGGTCTGTTAAACCGAGAAGATGTCTTCGCCGTTTTGCCAACCGGCCATGGCAAGTCAATCATATTCCAACTACTGTTCGACTTCTGTAAGGAACTTTATCTCAGAGGGTTTCCTTACCCAAGGAACGCCATCGTCTTGGTGATTTGTCCGCTAAATTCGCTGGTGGAGTCTCATATCCGAGAGTTGAATTCCCGAGGCATGACAGCAAGCAGTTTAACAGGAGATATTGATGAATCGAAAATACTGCGTGGTCAATATTCTTATCTCTTCGCAAGCCCCGAGTCTGTCCTCCAAAATGAAAAATGGAGGAAAATGCTTGAAAGTGAGGTCTATCAAAGAAATGTGTTCGCTGTTGTCACCGATGAAGCGCACGTGGTGCCAAAATGGTAAGCTCAACTGATATGACCCATCTTCGTGATGATAAACTTTGACAATCGATTACATGTAACTGTGACATTAGTACTTAGGGACCTAAAATTACGGCTTTCGTATATTTAATCTTGAGAACACAGGGGAGGATAGTTCTGATCATAGAGTAACAGTCACAAAGAAGAAGCAATGATTCGATAAAAGGTTTCTTGGCGTAAACCTTGTAAAAGATAGAGCTAAAATATTCCTACATGACGTTGTAACCACAGTTCCGAAACATTTGTGAATTACAAAAATTGAAAAAAGCTTTAGATCCCAACAAGAAATCAGCTCAAACTGAAGTGTTTTTAGATCGGTCACTTGTTGCACAAATTGTAAATGTCTGCATTTATGCTCAATCATTGGTTATATTTTTTCCAGGGGATTCAGCAGCCAAAAACAGAAATCGAGTAAAAAGGAGTATGTTGCTGCTTTCCGTGAGTGTTTCTCAAGACTTGGGGAACTTAGATCTCTGCTCAGCCAGAAGCCACTGGTCCCCGTCCTTGCGCTGACAGCCACAGCAAACACAAAGACAAGGAAGGACATAAAAGAATCCCTCTGTATTCGAAAAAATTGCATTGAAATTTTTCTTAGTCCAAATAGAGAGAATATCTACCTCAACATTGCTAAGGTGAATTCAAACATTGGAAATTCTTTCGAATTGCTTCTAAAGGAGATTCATGAGAAAAATGTAACACTGGACAAAACTATTGTTTACTGCAAATCGATAAAGGACTGTGGCCGCTTGTTCATGCATTTTAAACAGGAACTTGGAAAGGATGCTTACGCTCATGATTGTGAAGCTTTGCCACAACATTTGATTATTTCCATGTTTCACCATTCTACACTGGCAAAGAACCAGATAAGAACATTAGAGTCCTTCCATGATGAGAATGGCACATGTAGACTGGTGTTTGCTACTAATGCCCTTGGGATGGGAGTCAACTTTCCCAACATAAGGAGAATAATTCATTATGGCCCACCAAGGGAAATGGAGGAACTCGTTCAGCAGATTGGTCGTGGAGGTAGAGATGGTAAGCCTGCTGTTGCTTTAATTATGTACACTGGGCATCATCTGAAAAACTGTGATCAGTCAGTTAAAGACATGTGCAAATCCACATCAGGATGTTTGAGGAAACTTTTACTGGCTGATTTTGGGGTTGAAGAGTTCCCCAACTACCAAAGCCATGAATGCTGTATCAACTGTCACAAAACATGTTTATGTTTAGAGGAATTGTGTAGTATCCCTTTGCCTGAAGTGTCACTTCCAGATTGTAAATCCAAAGCACCACAGAAGACCAGGAACATTACAGCACAACAAGAAGAGCTGTTGCGAGAACTCCTAAAAGACAATGTCTTGGAACTTTCTTTGGGTCTCATTGACTTCTTAGGCATAGATGGCACTGCTTTATTCACCGATATATTGGTGAAGAAAGTTCTAAAACATGCAAAATTTATTTTCAATAAAGCCTACATACTTGAAAATCTTCCTGTGTTCAAGAACCAACATGCCATGGACATATTATGTATGGTGAATGATGTGTTTGAAGACATCAATGAACAGGAAATTGATATTAGCCAGTGTTCTTCATCAGAGGTTGACTTTACCTGTTCTGATGTGGAACTTTACATCTGTGAAGAGTTACTTGAAGAATACAGTGAAAGTGAGGCTGATTGTACAGATGATGAAGAACTGTCTAGCAACTGGTGAGCGATAATAAACACATGTAAGCATTTAAAAGTATCTATGTACTGAGACTGGTACCTGTTCCACCAAAAAATGGAATAAATGATGTGCAATGAGCCCTGATCACATAATATTGTTTTTGACACAACAGCATGTTTGACTGTTTATTGGATTTTTCACATTTGTTTTTATATTTTGAACATGTACTAGTAACTACCGGTAATAATATTGATGTATAGTTCCTCCACCTTTAGAGACCTTTGACATTCGATCTAAAGGTGGAGGGACCATACATCAATATTATTAACTATTGGTTATGCATTCCTTTCTTTTCATGTTGGTATATCTTTTCTGATATTTCCCCCACAAATATCAAAAAGCTGCTTGCTTAAAATAATGGCTAGACATCAGACAATACTCAGCAGTGGAATTTGTCTGGTCAGATCTTTGCCTTGCGAATTATCTTGAGCAGTAAAGAAACAAGGCGACATACTAGCCATTATTTTATGCCCTAAGTGAAAAAAAGAATTTTGCAAATGTTTACCAAGAAAATTAAAGGTACTTTGCAGTATTTTGAACTTAACACAAATGTCATTTGACATATTTAACTAAAACCTAGCTTTATAAAGTTTTCTTTGACACTTTGCTGCACAAAGTAAAAGTTAAAGTTCACATATCAAATTTATTCAACCAAAAATTTATCAATTGAAAGTAAACTGCTATCTTGTATGTCTGGATTCTCTTTAGTCCTTTTTCTTTGGGAAGGGGGGGTGGGGGGTTGAGATTGCATAAATATTGAGTCATGAAAAATATGCAAAAAAGTGAAACCAGACTCCCCTGAAAATTTTCGAATAATTCCTCAAAAAAATAACAAGCAAGACTGCTATTTTCATTTTTCCTGCATTAAAGCTGGAGTTTAGAATCCTTGTTTGGCCCATTTTTTCTTGTGCTGATTAAACCATGAATTCAGCTTGTCATATTCCAAAGTTGAGAGTATACTTCTTTTAAAGTGCGGAAAGGCTGCATGTTGTCTTCCTTCTTCAGCTTTATCAACAAAGACCTCTGCTCTTGTGTGCAACTCATTCACAATTGTTTGAAAGTCTGATTGAGAGCGTGTCACAGTGTGCTTCCCAGATGGTCTTCTAACAGTTAGCTCTGCATCTATAGAAGACAGCAAATCCTCAACAGGCTTAACTGCTCTGCTGCAGCGTAAGGCAGGAGTTTGGTTGAGGTTGGCACCAAGATTACTCAGCATTTCTTTCTGGAAATGTACAATATGTTCCATCCTCAGATCCATAGAAATATTGTTACCAGCTCCACCTTTGTTGTTCACAGTCCTATTCCATATAAGACTGTGTGCCTTTTCTGAAGATAGCAGAGATTTAGTATTTGCAATCAGTTGTAATGCTGCCAAAGCATACTTTGTGTGGCCATGACCTTTATACAACAGCAACATGTACTTCCAACATCTCACTATTCTTGCACCATCTCCTTCTTTTACTGCATCATTGAAATTAAAAATTAGCATTCCAAGACTTAAACGCACACAAGCATAGTTGTATACATAATCTTCTTTGACTTCTACTTGCTTAGGAGATTCAGCTATTGTCTCAGCAATGTCCACTCCATGTTTGAGTTTCAAATGACTATCTCTTGCTTTCTTATAAACATATGTCTTCCCGCACTTACTGCATGGGAACACTGTTCTTTGTTTTGGCTGGTTTAAAGTGTTTACATGATCAACAATTTTGCTGTATTCTTCTGATTGTTTCTTCATCACATATTTCTCAAGTATGGTTTTTACATGATTGTAGAACCAAAGTTGTTTGTCTTTCGTAGATGCTGTTCTTACAGAATGTGGAACAGCTTCGTCATGTATTGACTTCATGCCAAAGTGAGACATTGTTGCTGCAACTATGTAAGCATTTGTTTCATTGTGAACAAAGTCTTTACAGTAATTAAAGTTATCTTCCACATTATTTGTCTTTGCATTAACATTGTTGGTCACATTCATGTTAGAGCACATTGTTCCTTGATCACTTGCTGATGATTGCTTGTAAAGGATGTCATACAAAATCTGAAAATATAATAACAATTATTGTAATTCTAATTACTGTGATACTAAAACAGACTATTGTTTAAGCCCTAAAGAAAAATAAGATTGGATTTACAAAATGGAGACGGGGGGAATGTTAACAATACCATTACCACTCCTTTAACTTTCACACGCCCATCAAAACAACAGTAGCAAAGGGGAAATAGGGCAATACGCTGCCTCCACCAATCAGAGAATATAAAGGTACCGACCAATTTATTTGATTGACGCAAGTGTATTGCCTAATTTTCTGCTGTTCAATGAGCAAAAAGTTATATAGTTTGAACAATTTTTCTAGAAAGTCAAAGTTTATACTTGCCATGTGCTAATGACTGTGATGTCAAGTCTTAGCGTGAATATTTTTAGTTAAATTATGCATTTAATTTTACTTAGTATTTTAGAAGTAATGGATAAAAAACATACCTGGTATATTAAACGAATCCCATGCCAATCTTCGTGTTTAGTTTCAACACCTTCAAGTCTGTCGTAATTTGTGTCTCCATCCCCTCTAGCATCCTTAGCATTTCTTCCTCTCTCTTCTGTAAGTTGATCTCCTCCAAAGAATATACTTTCAATGGCTTCAGTCACTTGTTCTCCACTTTCTGTTGTTGTTACCATGGTAGGTACATATTTCGATTGTATATGTTCCAAGATTTCAATCATCTCATCATTCAGATTTTCATTCTTGAATAAGATTCCAAGAGGAACCTGAAATGCATCAATTATTGTTAAGTATGTATTAATCATGTCATATAACACAGGAATTTCAATCTTGGAAAATACTTGGTATCTTGAAATTACCTAATTAAACCAATAATTTACCAATCTGAATTGTCAAGATATTGGGAGTGCTCTATTTTATTACCAACAATGTGATTTTGTTGATAAAATCAAGCAACAAGATCCTAACCATTGTTATTCTGTTCTATCAATTAAAACCCCAACTAAATGTATTGGAATTTAGTGATTTTTCCTGTGTCATGTGTATGGAAATGTATATGCTTTGGTTGGTTTGGTTTGCAGCCTCTGTATCCCCACTGTAAATGTATTTTTCATATGAAATAATTTGTACTTTATAGCTATTTACTAACCTGGACTGACTTCTTCTTCATCTCCTGTGAAAACTGATGTGGAATGTGTTTGATGATAGTTCCACTGAAGCACTTGAAGTCAGGGACTTTATCAACTAGTACTCTTGCAGCCAATGGGATGAAATCTTGTAGTAGTTTATTGTTGTCTTCAGGTGAGGGAAGGAACTCTGAATTTTCAACCTCTAAAATAGGTTTAATCTGTGTGGCATTGTCAGGGCACTTGGAAGACACCCGATCTTGAATGGCATTCATGGCAAACCAATGTATGCTTCTGTTCTGTTTATCACTAGACATATGTTTCACCTTAACATACATATCTAAATTGTCACCTATAATTTGGTATTTTGGAGGCTCATTGGAATTCTGATGAGATTTGAGAATGCCGACATCTATTTTGTCCAATTTGTTTAATTCATCCACAGTTTCATGATCAAAGACAAAGTCATTGAATGTCTTTAGATCACCTTCAGAAAATCCACTTGTTATCAGATGGTCAGAGACAGGGCAATTCCCAGCATTAGATAGTGCTTTAATGCTCTCACTTTGGCTGTATTGCTTGTAATCATCAAGGAAGTCTTCCATATTTGCTAGATCACTGTTTGTTGATTGGCTGTTCTCATTACAACATCCTATCGATGAATCAGCTGTAGGGAATGATAGATCCAGACTACTAATATTTATTGTCTGAAACCCCTCTGGAATTTGCTCTTGCTTTTGAACTTCTTGTGTAGTTAAATACTCATCGACATGGTCAAGCATCTCATTTATCAGGTGATGGTCCTCTAGCTCACGTTTCCAGGTCTTTACCTCAGAATCAAAATTCTTTCCCATTTCATCTAGTTTCTTTAAGGTGCTGTTATGGCTTACAGATATCCCCCAACGGTTTGCACGAACAAAACCCTAAGATTAAAAAAATGAATTTAACCTAAGTAATCCTATGAGCAACGTGAAGTTAAGGTATATATCCTTTATCATTCCCTCCCCACTCCACATTCCCAACGTTTTGGATTGCATCCTTTTTCTTGAACTCCGTTAATTAATAGCACTCTGTTACATAGTATCTGTTACATTACAAGCACAACTGGAATATAGACATTACACATGTAAAGGAAAAATATATTTGACTGTGTGCCAAACTTTAAATGTACCTGTTTTTTAGCTCCACCATGCCATAAGACACCCAATGAAAACCTGAAAGCAAGAGCAGACATCTGGGGACATCTCTGCTTCAAAAGAATAGAAGCTGCAAAGACGATAGGTGCTGCACTGCCACTCATCTCATCGCCATTTCCATCTCCTTTTGTTTTCCTCTTTTTTCTAAGGCTTAAACTGGAACTGCACATGCATCCATACAATGTAGGTGCTCTTGTTGCTAATTCTTCTTCGCATTTTCTTTCAGAAAATGCGACCAAATCTTCTGCCTTCGTTTTTTTCAAAATGGATGGTTGTTTGTCGCTGCATAAGGAGTTGCATTCTTTATCGATATCACAGTATAGCTTCTGTAATATTTCATCTTTTAGGGATGAGTGTTTCCAAAGAGAATTTGCTACTCCACGGTATTCTTGGTGAGCAACCTGTCTTATAATGGTGGCATCTAACTCTTCTTTAATAACGTTTTTTACTCTGCCGGATGGGTAATCAATGTGGACCTAGTTAATGAATTCAAAAGAGGATATGTCAATACTTTAAATTGAGCCTCCTTTTGTTATGATTGTGGAAACGATCGAGACAACAATCGACAAAAAACTTATCGCGAATAGGAATTTATCGCTAATTTCCCTATTCTTTCTTTCGAAAATATATTCTTTAAATAAATCTTAGAGAGAGGTAAAACGTAACCATAGAAAAAAATATTAAAGAACAATCTAAGATATTAAAATATCTCACCTCCGTGCGAGCATTGCCTTTAGCTTTCCGGTCTCTCGGGTCCAACAAAACTTCACTGTCCAAACCTTGGAAAGGGTTATCCGCAAAAGAGTCTCGATGATCTGAAAGTAGTTTTCTTTTGCTTCTTAACTGGCTGTTAGCGCAGGCCTTTTTCCGGACATGGCAGTCGTTAAATTTCTGTGAATGAGGATCAGCTGTTGTAGTGGGGGAATCCTTAGCACATCTCTTCTTGCGAACTAAATCCAAGCGGTTTATTGTTTCCTTGTAGTTTTCCCTAAATGTTAGTATATCATTTTCTTGTTCTAAAATCTTGTGGTATTTCAAAACAGTCCTGTAGCATTTTTGGCACAAAACTTGCGATATACCATCGATGTCCACCACTTTCGCGCCAGCGACTGTCTCAAAACGGCGAAGAAATTCTCGATTATTTGCTCCAAAAATATTAATTTGCGAGCGCCCACTGATTTTTAAACTTTCTCTGCAAGCTCTACAGAAGTTGTTTGGACGCTGTATAAATACCTTTACCGGTGTATTATAATCTTTCTGCATAATCCCATAACTATTGAGTCGAAGTAAGAAGAGTCGCACGTGTAGTACACTATTTTGACAGCTCGTAAATATACAAAGTCTCCTCTCCCACCCCTACTTGAAAAAAATAGTGTTGGTATATAGCATTAAGCCTCCACACCCTAATGACAATTTGTAACACGATCATCCTTTTGTGATTGGTCGACTAGAAGTGATGGATTTGACAGCTATGATGGCATGAAAGTGAGATTCTCAACGGTCGTGACCAGAGGCGGCTCGCTGCTTCGCAGCTCGTTGTTGCCGCTTTTTACAGAGAAAAAAAAAAACGAGAAAGCTCTGGGACCAGGGTATTTTTTGACTGCCGGTCATTTAGGAATTCGTGTTTTATTTAGCCGGCAGTCGTGTTATTACTTTCACTAAGTCACTGAATTCATGGCTTCGTATTCTATGCCGGGCATCGGCGAAAAGTAAAATATGAGATCTAAAACGTTTTTCAGGTTCGCTTGGGCTAAAAGATTAAAGTTGGAGTAGTTTGGAAGCGATTGGTTATATTTCTAGCTAGATATAAATAAAAATTATAGACTGCCGGCCATTTAGTAATTTGAAGACCCTGGCCGGCTGCCGGTCATATAGACACAGCGTTTTAAAAAAAGGGTGTCTACAAATGAACTAAAAACATATTCCAAAAAGAAGCTAAAACTTTGAGTCTTTGTTGATTTTGCTTTCGTAATTCGACATTTTATGGACTTCAGGTGGTGATACGCTTCGCTTGTTAAATGCGGAAACGTTTTTTTTTTTTTCATATACAAACTATATTGGTGGTACAGTCATCTGTTGAAGACTTTGTTTGCTGCGGTTGGCGGCTTTTTTTCAACTTCATGCTCTCCAAAATATTGGTGTGTTTCTTCATTTAGGAAAGATCAGAAAGAAATGTTTTTTTGTTTTTGGTGAGTAGTATCGTGGTCTTCGCGTTGAAAGCCACAGAAAATTTCGAGAAATTACCTTACATTATAGCCAAAAGTTAAGAGTGTCGTATTTGTCTTCAGGAGTGTCAAGATTTTGAATTCCTTCGACATAAAATTCGTATTTATCACTCTCAGAAACATGCTTGAAAGCTATGATGGAAGTAAGTTAGTCAATAAGGTACATGTAAGCTATGCCGGTTTCCTCGTTCCCTTCTCAGAGAAATAACCCGAAAAATGGCCACCACAAGTGATGAATCATCATTCGCTATTAATAATAAATTTTAAATGAACGTATCATGCAAGATTACACCCGATACCACGAGTTCAAACATAGTGGATTTCTGCAATAAATCATCAACGAGTCACTTATCGTCATTGGTTTATTATTTTCAACATTTAACTTGGGTGTTCATCTGTCGCTAGAGTAAGCCACGTGTTTGTGGCCAGCAGGATCAGACATGAGTCACCCGTTCATGAATAAACTTTCAAATGGAATCGATACCCTGAAGTAACCCCTGGGTTGATCACGACACCGCTAGTCAGTTAGAGGTCGGCTGCACGCAGGCTAGACACGGCAAACCCACAGATCAAATTCCTTGAACCTATAGGACAGCGGGGTAGACGCGAAGTTTGAATACAAAAAATATTAGGGACGAAAAAGCGGAGGCACGATATTTTTAGCTTAAGGGACCTCAGTCATAAATTTTGAGGGAAAAGACCTTAGAGAAAAACAAAAACTTGAGGGAGATTGAAGAGTCATTATTATGTTGTGTATACAACCTGCCGAGGAGACCTAAAGAAAGTGTTAGAAATAGTACAATGGGCCACGTTGGAGATATTAAAATTTCTAGTAAGATATTAAGGCTCTGCGAGATTAACTGCTCAAATTTGCAAACCTCAGACTGAACTCTCACTTTTGGTGTTTGACACACCACTTAAATGATTATGATGATTATAATATTCAAATAGCGCTCTTTTCCATATGGATATGTTCAAAGGCGCTTTACAATGAGTTGTCAATGAGAGAAAATGCGGTTCCAAAAAAGTGCAGACTTTTCATTGAAGACGGCTTCTCCTTTTTGGTGAAAGCTTTTTTCCTGAGAAAATGAGAAAGAAGTGGCACAAAATGGGAGAAATTGAAAAAGAGAATGAAAAAAATCCACGATATGGGAGGAAATGATAAAAAGAGAATGAGAAAATGAATATGACACCACAAAATGCCATTCAGCAAATTTTTATTAAAAATGAAGCAAACAACTTGTGGTTGTGTACAACATGTACAAGGAAACACCAAAAAAAGAGTTATCTCTAGAAGTAGGATCACACTGCCTCCAAGTAAACAGGCACTAAATGTTAAGTCCAGTTTTTTCCCTAACTTTGTTACATGGTTTTTTCATCTTTTCACGGTGTATAATTTACCTTTTTATCATTACTGGTTACACAGGAAGTGGGGGTGAGTAAAGCAGCATGCTGCTTCAAACTCATCCTCACTACCCGCGCAGCCAAAACAGGGGGGAATGACTCAACTGAGTTAGGAGTGAAAAAGGGGGACTTTTGACAGTGATGAATGTGTAAAACAGATATCTGCAACTCCTACCAGCTTGACTTTGGTTTATAGAAATGATCATTCAGACTTTCATATATTCTTCAATCCCAAACTTTTTTTTTTGGAGGGGGGGGGTGAAGGGACAAGAAATGTCTGGATGGCCTTGATTTAAAAACACTATAGATAAAAAGTGTATCGTATACACTGAAGTTTTTGGTTAAAAATTGCTGACAAAATTCTATAGATAAAAATCTAAAATAAAATGTGAAATACAAAAGGGTCTATATCCTTAGGCTACCGAATAATCTACCAAACAAATGTGTTATGATTAAGTGATGAGTTGACAAGGAGGAAGGTTGTCGACGTTTATCGACCAATAGCATTTAGCTCACGTGCCATCTGGCAGACAGCGCATTCACCACAACACATCAGCATAATAGCATCATTGCACAAAGATCCCTGTAAAATAATAATAATAATAAATTAACAAGCACACAACATTTAACTCAATTGATGAAATATGAGAAGTAAAAAGCTTCATAACATTTTAGTCAGCAACATACGACATACAAACTCAACTCACATACACCCGCATAAAATATAGTGCTTTGTGAATATTTTGACACTAAAATAAGGCTAACTTTAGAGCTTAAAACAGTCGCTGGTCATGATGACTGGCCAAATTAGTTTTTCGGGCATACCGCATTTCTGGTTCAATGCTACTGTTTAAATTGATTTGCAAGGTAAAAATTCGCCTGGTCAAGATTCAAATCTGGCCAGACATTGTGCAGTGACCAGCTACTATTTTAAGCACCATAACCCTGACTAAATGAGTCTGTAATCTAGAAAGGCAGTGGGATTGTACAAATTCAAAAAAATTTTATTTTCATACCCAGGGGGAGAAGAGTAGATACTTCTGCCAGCCTTTATACTGTATAACTTGCACAAACCCAGCCTTGTCATGGGCCTATTGAGGAGCTTCATTCCTTAACTCCTACTTTCTTCACTCATCCCACCCACAGTTTACATTACAAACAAGTTCTTGCATACCTGAATATTTTGCTCAGTCCTGAGTTTTGCACGCAAGGCAAGCAAAGCACCTTGGCAACAACATACAAAGCAACAACCTTCACCCAAGCGCTGCGAGACCTGGATTGCTAATATGCAAGGACAGAATGCCCCCAGCAGACCTGAAATACAAATAGTGATAATAACAATGAAGATCTGACTTCGACCACGAGAAAGTAAATGAATTCAAGCACATCATAGATACAGTGACTGTTTTCTCCTTCAAAAAGGCATTTAATACTTTTACTGGGGTACTAAGATATGACTTTCTCAGACTATTCTCCTCTCTATCATAAATATCCTATACCCAGTACCCTCCTCAGACCCTAGCCTCCCCACCCCTTGGAAATTCCAATCTCCCTCCATTGGGGATGTATAGATATTCTTTGGTACTACACAATATACCCTCCTCAGACCCTAGCCTCCCCACCCCTTGGAAATTTCAATCTCCCTCCATTGGGGATGTATAGATATTCTTTGGTACTACACAATATACCCTCCTCAGACCCTAGTCTCCCCACCCCTTGGAAATTCCAATCTCCCTCCATTGGGGAAGTATAGATATTCTTTGGTACTACACAATATACCCTCTTCAGACCCTCCCCACCCTTTAGTAATTCCAATCCCCCTCCATGAGGGAGGTATGGATATTTTCCAGAACTACACAATATACCCTCCTCAGACCCTCCATACCCCTTAGTAATTCCAATCCCCCTCCATGAGGGAGGTATGAATATTTTGTGGTACTACACAATATACCCTCCTCAGACCCTCCCCACCCCTTAGTAATTCCAATCCCCCTCCATGAGGGAGGTATGGATATTTTCTGGTACTACACAATATACCCTCAGACCCTCCTCACCCCTTAGTAATTCCAATCCCCCCCCCCCCCCCCCATGAGGGAGGTATGGATATTTTCTGGTAACATTACAAAATATACCTGGGTGTGGATAGTTTTTTAGAACTCAACTAAAGAAGGTTGAAGAGAATTAGTTCTTTCCATATACATAGATTGATAACTTACAGGAGCCAATATCATCAAAGCAAGAGAAAATCCCAGAATTCCAATCTCTCTGATGGCCACCACCTTGCTGCACAATGACAGTGGTTTGTACTCCTGGTTGGCTTGTCACTACGTGAGACATTTTTAGCAATCTAGAGTAAAAGCAATGAAAAAAATTGGCTCAGCTTTTTTGTGAATTCTGAATTTGATCTTCTATAGGAAGGTTATAGAGGTTAGTTACTGGCCTGGTGGTAGACGATATATGTAAATCGCATTGAACCAATGTGAAATGTGTTATCTGATAACCTCCCATTCATTCATTTATTTATTCAGTCATTCTTTTCCACTTGTTTTCCAATTCATATATTTATTTATTTTGCTGCTTATCAATCAGTTATATCAAAGAATAACAGATTGCAGTCAGAGATAGAAAATGCAGTCTACTCATTTTGCCAATCAGAACGCATGATTTTAGGACACAGGACTCCCAACTACTCTGAACTCGAAAGGTTATGCTACTTTGGGAGTCCTGGAAAATAATTATCTATTAAGCTCTTTTTTTTTTTTTTTTTTACTCAAACTGTTTAAATATCTATGTCATTACACTTACTAACTTAAAAATAATTGTATTTACAATTTTCAAGTCAGTAGAAATAAAATTGAATTGGAAACAAAATGTCAGTATTTTTGTTAATTTTTGTGCTTGCTATTTTCTATAAAAATATTGAAAGGTTTTTTGTTTTAGACACTTTGATCTAAATTGTGTTTTATATCATGGTTTACCATATTTCTCTTGTGTTCTATCAGTATTTATATCAGATTACCTAAAATGGAAAACTGTCCTTTATCTTCAATTTTAATTTAAGTTTTACTCCGACAAAGGACTAGCGTCTGAAACGTCAGTTAGTTTTTTCATCTTTTCACAGTGTAAAATTAACCCTTTTATTATTACTGTTTTAAATTTACAGCTAATTTACATCATGGAAGACCAGTACCACTCATGTTTTGATTGGTCTTTGGTGGCTTTGTCTGAAATTTCAAGCCTAGACACCAACTACAATCAAAACTATGCTAATTCCAATTACTCTTAACTTTATAAAATAAAGATTTTCAAGCTAATTCTCAGTGATGTGGTTGGGAAGTGAATTCTTTTGAAAAATATTTCATAATCATTCATGACAGCAGGTTCAGAACCTAGTTTTTTTACTTAAAGTATTTTGGAATATCTGAAAAGCTACCCTGCGAGAAGAGTCTCCTTTACCTTCCCCCGAGAGAGAGAAAGGAAAGAAGACTCTGCTTGTAGGGTACGGAAAAGCTGACTGGAGATTTGAAATTTAAACATGAAGTCTTGAAAGCAACATTTGAATTCCCAGAATTACTGGTCACGCATGACATTGTAAGTTAGCTATAATACGACTGTTTTGATTGGACTTTCAGAGACTTTGTCTGAAATTCCAAGTCTAGGTGCCAACTTCACTTAAAATACTGGCAATTCAAATTATTCTTAACTTCAAAAAATAAATATTTTCATGCTAATTCTCAGTGATGCTGTTGAGAAGTGAATTCTTTTGGAAAGTATATCTTAATCATTCACAAATAGCAGGTTCAAAACCTTTTTTTTTTTTATTTACTAAAAGTGTTTTGGAATATTGGAAAAGCTGATTGGAGATTTGAAATTTAATATGACGTCTTGAAAGCAACATTTGAATTCCCAGACTTACTGGTCACGCATGACGTAAATTACCAGTAACATGTTTTTTGAACCTTCTGTTTGTAGGTCATCTATCAAGTGACAGGATATTACAAAACCAATTTTTCATAAGATATACCCAATTAAGGGAGTCAGAGTTGAACATATAATTTAAATGATAGACAGATTTGACACAAAACAGATAGTAGTGATTGCTAATTTATAATTATAGCTTGACAATGGAATTCTGATTAAGATTGAAAAGATCAGATAGCTATGTTGAATCTTACATTCTGACCAAAATTATGAAACTGATGTTTAATTAATGCAAATTATATCAGTACATACTGCAGTATTAGGGCCAGTACAGTATTAATGTGTACGTAATATATACAGTATGAGTGGCTGTGTTGTATCAGATATACAAACTTGAGGCGTAGCCAAGAGTTTGTATATCAGATACAACACAGACGCAAATACTGTAGATTGCTTGTCAAACGTCTAGGTTAGTTCCTTTGTGTTTCGCTAAAATTTTCAAGATAAAAGTGAATCTGGCCAAGAAAATCCACCTTAAAGTTTATGCAAATGAACACAATTTTGTATCAGATTTACAACGCTCTTCATGGTCGTGATTTCTGTTGTGTTTTCCTCATGAACTATTAATGAGTTTGACAATGTCTTATACTATATTATAAGTTGAATATCTGAGCAGGGATCTAAGAGGCATCTGAAGTGTTTTAAAAATGCAATATTTATTTTCTAGAAAATTGTTTTAAAAAAAAGAACAATGGAGGTACTATGCGAAACCTATTTTTGAAATATTGTCTCTTGTTGTTTGTACAAATAGAGTACTCAAGTGTGATGTCACGAAAAAATAATTTTTGACTTTTATTATTTTCGATCTCTAATTTCTATAGACAATAAAAAAAGACGTTTACACACCAAATTTGACGAGAATCAGACAATTATCAGCTGAGATATGACCATTTGAATATATAATTACTCCATCCAAATCACTGAGCCGAAAATACAGTGATTCGTATGGATGGAGTAATTATATATTCAAATGGTCATATCTCAGCTGATAATTGTCTGATTCTCGTCAAATTTGGTGTGTAACCGTCTTTTCTGATTGTCTGTCGAATTTGTTAACCAAAAATATGATCAAGCAAAAATTAATTTTTGTGACGTCATCACTTGAGTGCTCTATTGTTTCTATTTATTTTATTCCTTGCGGTCATGAAGACTTTGCTTTCAGCCAATCAGACTTGGTACATCAACTGGAACACTATTTTTGTTTCGAGGTTAGCGATTATGAAGAGGCATCGTTAATTGTGTTTTTTCAAGCTTTTCTACCACACCTTTGGGTTTTTGATATCAGAAATATTCTTGTACAAAATTTGTGTTTAGACGTCTTTTTAATAATATTTCAAGAAGCTACTGACCTTAGTATATTAGTATAGTGTGGTTAATCAAATTAAGAACAATTTGCATAAAATGAATAACATTTATGCAATGAATGTTTATACAGCTTCAAATGTAATTAAGACATCATGTTCTTTTGGGTAGGAATATGAATAATATATACTGCAAGTTTTAAAATTTGAATAAGCTTTTTCAGAATATACTCTGAAATAGACATACTACATAAAAAATGAATAAATTTCGCTCATAAAGTTTCATTTTGGCTTATTTTGAGGCATTTAGTCGGACATGTGAATGGGTTTATAACACCGGTTGCAATAGTATTCAAAGCGTAAATTTTAGCATATTTGTTTCAAGCTGCACGGTTTTCAGTCCCTCTTTGCATTAAGCTTTGATATCTAAATAAAATACAAGCTTTATGAATATTTCTGATAGTCCCTCAGGGAGCGAGTCTTAAAGAATAAAGACTAACAAAGGAGACGGTAAAAAGGTATAATTGAGATACGTATGCACCAGTGAACTCACGATAACTAGTTGAAATAAAAACACGAATTCATACAAAAAAACACCTTTTCTTTTTTAAGCTTCTAGATTACATTTGTGTCGAGGGATTGAAGCACGCCATTACTACTACTATTGGCAAGTTGGCAGTCAACAATCACCAAATAAGGCTTACTACAAAACAACTTTTTTTGAAACTTAAATTAACAAAAATCAGCTGGGAGAATCGTGTAAGATTCTCAATAAGCGAAATGCAGGAAATAAATAAATAAAAAGGAATACCAATGGGAAAAAAATTTGGTATTTGGGGGTTAGTTTGGGCTTCAAGGGACGTCACTCCCACTCGCTGCTGAGCCGTATTAGATAAAACTGGTTAAAACTTGGCGCATTTTCAAACGATGTGGATTTTAAAAACTACGTTTTTTCGATCAATATGAATTCCGCCGTAAAGTTGGAACAAAATTCAAGTTTAACGCGAAAACAGATGCTAGAAGAAGCAGGTCTCGCACCCACAATCTTTGAACAAAAATTATAAGATTGTGAGTAAAGGTTAGGAGTCAAATATCCAGCCACATTTTGCACTTTGCAAAACAAAAACTGAATATATCCACCTGTAAAATCCTCAGAATACTTATTTAACGACCTAAACTAATCCTTACCTGATGTAAAGACGAAAAAAAACAGTCTATGTGAAAATATCTCGCAGCCAGTATCCACCGTATCTCAAGGACTACTCACTCAAACACCTAAAACAGGGCGTGCTTGACGTTTGAAAATATGACGTTGTCATACCAACAGCGTAATTTTATATGTTGCTTAGAAATTTAAGACTTTTGGTAAATAAAATATTCATACGGTTGAAGATACTGAGCAAATAATGAAAAACCTTTTTCTTAATTTTATATATTGTTGTAAAGTCAGTGCTTTTTTACGATAATAGAGCATGTGGAATCTATAAAGATTGTTGCTAAAAAATTCGCATGTTTTTGACTAATAACATATGATTGATTGATGTATCTATCTGTTGATAATTCTTTTGATAGTAAGTATAATAGAAATATTGCAATTCGCGTAATTCGTCTTAAATTATATTTATTAGTGTCATATGAATTGTCGAGAAATACGAAAATAAGAAATCAATTAATATTATATTCAAAAACACAATTTTATATAAACAACATTTCTCGTGCTACCAAGTGTGGTGGAGCGAGTAAAAAACTCTGAATTTTTCAAAACTAATGAAGCAATAACGAATAATAAACTGTTCGGTTGTGTAGGCTCTCAAAACACGCTAGCTAGTGCGAAAACGAAAGAAACTTGCAAGAATGATAGCCCCCATTGCAGATCTCGCATATAAAGTGTGATTATTGACAGCTATTTGCCTATTTCTTGCTTTACTTTCTACTGTTCTTTTTGTCTTTCTTTTTCTCATTTCTTTTTCTTATTCTTATTTCAGTTGCGCGTTGAATAATTAGTCAAATTAAATTATTTAAATAAGCCTTTTCATAGTTTAAGAATCGATTCCACTGCGCATGCGATTTTATCCCGAAGTTCTCACTTATTAGTGGATTGAGAGCCACGGTTCTGTTTGATTGGCTCCGATTGGTATGGAAGCCATTTGAGTTCAATGGCACTTTTTGTTTGGCTCTGGGGAAGCCATTTTTGAGCAACGGTCCTTTTTGATTGGCTCCAAGTGGTATGGTTAACAATTTTACAATAACTAACAATTTTTTCGCGCGCTGATTGGTTATTTTTCATCATCAATGCTTGGTTTTCTAAAATCTTAAGTATTCACCCCATAAAACTGTTTTTTATTTTATGTTATTCATATCATTATAAGACAAGTCTTATACCAAAATAATCTTTATTGCGAGTCCAATTCTATCACGCAATTTTTCCACGCATTTTCAAAGCATTAGAAATAGGGAAATCTTATTGAAATAATGTTTTTAACTTATTAGATGATTGGTAACTTTATTTGGATGATTTTTGCTATTGAAAATTGAAAATGTTTGCAATTTAAACATTATTTCTGAACTTCGTGATTTGGCCGCCATATTGGTGTCCCTCAATAAGACACCAAAATGACGGACCCATACATTTCAACTACATTATGGGCATGATCAATCCCTTGTATCTAGGTATCTAAACTTCTTTTAGTAAGAATTTTGGCTGAGATATATATTTTTGGCTACTCTTTCGGCCTGTGGAAGTTTTGTTCTATATAAATCCTGGCAAAATTTTGGCAAAACTAACGTCAACGAGCGCGCGCTCTTTCCGTTGGTTCCTAAAAATGAGAAGTTTTTATCGTTATCGTTTTTGTTAAAAATGAGAAGTTTTTATTGTTTTTGTCAGATTCAGTTAGGTTGAAAAGGTCCTAATAAACGGACGAAACCAGTCCCTAAACTGCAATTGTGTTGTTGTTAGTGCGTGGGGGATTATAAAAATCACCAGAGGGTGTGTATAGATATGAATGTTATTGCACAGGGAGCCCAATTTAGGATAAAATGAATGATGATACATAAGAGGAATCATATAGGAAAACAAAGGCGCGCGCGAAAAAAAATGTGTTAGTGCATTTTTTATCGATATTTTTACTCTATCGTATTACGGAAGACATCTTGACCTCGAATTTAAAAAGTAATTATTTTTTTATTTCTTCCCGGTTTATTTTCACCATTCACTTTAATCTAAATTGGGCTCCCTGTGGTTGTCGTAATTAACAAAATAGACATCAGTCTTTTGTGTCTGTTCTCTTATGTCCGCACATTGTCACACTGCCTTGTGAATCTGAGACGAAAATATTTGAAAGAATGAATGAATGAATAAATGAATAAATGAAAGAACGAACAAATGAATGAAAGAATGAAAATGAACAAGGCATGATCTGAAGTCCTTTTCTTCTCTCTCTCTCTCTCTCATGGCTCCAGACTTTTTCTCTAACTTTGTCTGAGTCTGAGTCTACTCTAAGTCAAAACACCTATTGTGTAAACCACGAGGTGACAAGATCTTAGACAATCAGTCAAAACAATCAAGATCCACAAAACTGACAGCCGCTTAGATGAGACTCATACTTATGAGAGAACAATAACAACCCATTCCATTACATTACAGATTGTTTCTTTGTT
Source organism: Actinia tenebrosa (assembly GCF_029948245.1). Lineage (NCBI taxonomy): Eukaryota > Metazoa > Cnidaria > Anthozoa > Actiniaria > Actiniidae > Actinia > Actinia tenebrosa. Next base: position 8,868,288 of record NW_028292581.1, on the reverse strand, counting down.
ATTATCTAATAGTTTCTAGCTATCCCCCATCAATATAATGACTTTCCATCAAGTAGAATAAATGCTAAGGTCCCCCAGACCTCCCCTCAATAGAAAAAATACAGGATGCACACAGGTATTCTCTAAAAAATTTCAAGAACTTTTCAAGGACATTTAAAGGAGTTTTGCAATGTTTTCAAGGACACAAAATCTCCTTTTTGACCTCGTTTCATAACAGGAAACGGACCAAAGAGCAGAAACTGTTCTATTCACGTCACTCTAGCACATGTTTTGAGACTTAATTACTCCCGGTCAGCATTCAGTTTTCATCAATATCAGAAATCAACATAGGAATATTATCAAATTTATTATTTGTATAATCAGTATATGACAATAATTGTCAAGCAATTATTGCTTTATTTTTCAAGGATGATTCATGCAAATTAAATTTAAGGGCATTTTAAGAATCAAGTTCAAGTATTTTTTAAGGAAATTTTACATACAAGGAGTTTTCAAGGACCTGTGTGCACCCGACTGTGCACCCTGAAGAAATTATTGTATATAAGAAACAAATGTTAAATTCTAGCTAAAAACACTACCAATTAAAAATATATATTTCATTTTTTTAATCAATCGATATACATACGTCTATATTGGGAAAAGACATACAATATTTTCCTTTGAGTTACCTTAATGTCTTGGGAACATTTCATGAATAAAGACTTCCTCAAAAACCAGTGCAAACCACCAAATAAATGTAGCTGGTTTCAAGTTCTGTCTTCAAGTTTCAAGCTCTGAATCTCACTACCGTCAAATTTTCTATCCAATTTTTTTCTTGTATCGTTACTTCTTTGAATTTCATTTTTTGTTTGGTTGGGAATATCTGTGGTAACATTATGATTAGATTCAGATAGGCACTGATCATTATCATCATCATTATCATCATCATCATCGTCTTCATCATCTTTGTGTATGTCATTTATATTGTTGACATTTTTATCCTTGTTAACTTTGATTGGAGATTGCGTGCTGTCATTATTAATGGAAGGTTTCATTTGGTTTACGTCATTATTATCATTATCTTCATCATCATCAACACCATGGTCTTTGATATCAATATCATTATGATTACCATTATCACTTTGTTTACAATCATCTTCATCATTTGAATCATTGTCATTACTGTCTTCATTGCCATGATTATCAATGTGGCCCTCCTCATTCTCATCATCATCATCATCATCACCATCATCATCCTCATCTGACTCTTCTTCCCTACAATAAAAAGGATATTTATGAGGTTCGAACATCTACAGCTGTATGTCATAGTTTCCACACAACAAAATTGATATTTTTTCAACAAGCTAATAAACATAGTCCACTATTTTCCCATTCCAGACCCCATGTCATTCCCTAGAGTATTATTTCTTTGTCTAATGGTTGCACATGAGAAGACACATGAATATGGATATGACTCAAACAAAGAAATGATACTCTAGGGAATGACAAAAATGGGAAAAGGGGAATGGATAAATCATTACGCCCAAGCAGATTTGGTACATAGAGGCTTTGTGCCATGGCTTGATGGCAGCCATGAAGGGCTGTAACCAGGGGGGGGGAGCACAGGTTGCATGTGCACCCCTCCCATAAAAGCCCCACCTCCCCTGCAAGATCCCTGGTTATGCCCCTGTCATGACAAACAGGAGGCACAACAATAGAGTCTTCCTTCCCTGGGAAGCTGAAGTTTTTCTCATGTAATTCAGATAATTGACTCTGGTACATCAATTGACTCTGGTGTTGATGTTCCTGCCTCCTGCCATGGCTGCCATCATGTGCTGGTGCAAAGCCTCTACACAAGAGTATTTCTTACTTACCTGTCATATCCAAACTGAGAAGAAGAGACTAATCTATTGGGATTAAAATGTTCTTTCTCCATGTCAATATCTGTCATGTCTAAAAAGCATACAATTCAAATTAACAAATAGACATTATTTTGTCATGTGTCTGTCCTCTTATTGACGATAAATTGCATCATCACATTGTCAAAGTAGTGTGGGTCTATGAGGCATATTCAACTATCCTATTATTGATAGTTGTTAATTATGTTATATATAATCATATTATTCAGAAATTTGTACATGTAAGTTATTGCATAAAACATCATATTACTTTAAAATTTAACATAAAACCAGAAACAAAAGACTTTTATCTGACAGTTATTTGGTACTGTAGTTCTCTTTCCTGATTTGAGGGTTTTCCTACAGGTTCACCAGTATTTCTTACTCAGCAAAACCTAACCAGCTACATTCCAATTCAATGAAGAAAAACTAGCTTGATAAAACACAATTCACATCTTTAATAAAGAAATCATTGTTGTTATTGTTGGTAAATCAAAGAAGAGAAATGTCCAAGAACAGAGACTGATCATGATGTTACACAGTCTCAATCACCGTCAGTCATGCCTCCATTTCTCCAAATCTTATTTCAGATTTGCACGTACCTTGCGATGAAGCATGAGCTTCACTCTTTTCCTTTTCACACTTTTCTAACCATTCGTTTTGTCCTTCAATGACTTCCTTGCTGTTCTGGCAAGATGCATAAAGATCCAAGAGTTCCCTAATGTCAAACATTAAATTACTGTTAGTCATTACGGTGAGGGGATAGGAGGGGAGGGTTTGTCACAGTCTATTGGTAAGGCCCTGTTAGGGGACAGTTCCCATAAGAACCGGCCTCGAAACAGCCACATGAGATCACCAACAACAGACTACTTTGATTAATTACTGACAGGCCCTGTTAGGGGAAAATTCCAACCAGGGACACAAGAAGCACAGGAGAGAACCAACAAACAACTCTACTCACATACCACACCGAGCTCAGCGGGACTCGAACCCGGATCGCATTGGCATGCTTCCCTGATTTTTTAAGCTGTGGGGAGGCTTTGGCGATGGTCTATTGCAAAATATTATTTAATTATGGTATGATAAATAGACTCAATGTTTTTTTTTATCTTACTGATTCAGTGTATAGAATGTTTTTCCCCACTTGAATACTCTTAGGATGTTTCTTCCAATTTCTTCAAAACCTAAATATGAATCATAAGGTCACAACAAAATATGGTCTTAAGCTCTGAAGTTAGTGTGCTACCAGCCATACCTTGAACCTTCTACAAGTTTTTTATTTCATTTTGACATCTTTTTGAAAAGTTTTTGACAAGTTTTAATTGTGCTCTTTGCCACTAATCAATTAGACATTGGCACTTCACATTTATGGTTGGATAGGTGGAGTATGTACATCGATGTAATGATAGCAAAACATCAAAGTGAAGTGCTAAACATAATTAGTGGTAAGAAGATCAATTAAACCTTGTCAAAAAGTTGTTCAAGGTGTGTTCAAGGTAGTCAGCGCTTAGCACTGTAAAATAGACTGTTTTCAAATTAGTCAAATACTGATATGTTCTTTGATCACAGACTCATTTATGCAGGATTAGCCTCATTTTAGTATCCAAATCTTTCAAAATACTAATAGTAATGTAGAGTGCACAGCTACAACAACATGGACCTCTACTAAAATGAATGAATACTCAAAATAATTCCATACAAAATCAACGCAAACCCTTTAAAGCAGAGAATTCAAAACTGAAGTATTTCTAAGGGAGGAAGACCAGAGAACCCTAGAAAAGCTCTCAAAGAGAGAACTAACAAGTAAATAAAGTACATACAAATACCTGTGATGTATAGAGTTGCAGCAAACGCTTCGACACAAGAGAGTTTACAAGGATGCCCATAGTTGATAGGATTGGCAGCAACAAGGTACGGCAACAACCTAGGGTAACCTCCGTGCATCTTCTTAAATGGTGTACCCTGCAGCTTTGCCCAAGAACAATCAATCACAGCAACTCCATGAGCACTTACAATATCTCTGTCCTCTGGAGAAAGACATTGTGTTCCAACAGGACTGAGAATAATGCCTTTGAAACTCTGGGATATTCTGAGAGTCCTGACGAATCCTAGTCTTGAAAGTTTTTTTCCAGAGCATTTTTTGGGGTCGCAATGTTCCAAATCCTGAACAGTTACATAACAGACAATTTTATTTTGGAAAAGATATTAACATCTAACATGTCAGTCAAGTATACATGTATGCTTTTATTATGCATTGACAACAGAGCTTGCAAAACTTACCCACATTGCCAAAGGAAAGGGTAGTCCACGGCCATAATCTTTCTGCGCACTTGCTTCTCCATGTGCTAAGAAAGTAACTCTTAGTTTAGTTGTGTTTTGGGGGGGGGGGGGGGGGGGGCAAAACAAGCTCAAGTCTTAATAGGGCTAATGTCATTCCCAAAAGAAGACACATTAAAATGGATTAAATAATCAGCATTTCATGAGAAAACAATTCGTCACTGCTAAATTGAAAGGTAGAGTGTTGGTTAAGCTCTAATGATACAGTTTTTTCATCAAAGAGAAGTTATAAGAGAAAGTAGTTATAAGCTAGGCGGCGGAACCGGGGGGGCCGGGGGACATGTGCTCCCCCACGAAATATTGGTTCACATGAAATAAAAACGCAGTGTCTAAATGCCCGGCAGCCGGTCGCGGTCTAAAATTGACTAAATGCCCGGCAGTCCAAACTTTCACCAAAAAAAAAAACGAGGACTGGCTACAGCTAATGGTATCAAACTAGTCTAACTTTATTATGTTATATTAAGTGCTTCCTGTAGTCTGGACTGATTCGAAAAAAGATTGTCTGTATTCGCTTATACGTAGGTAATTTATCGTATTTTTTGCGAAAATTGCGACCGGCAGTGTTGGCGAAAATATTCTAAGTGACATGAACCAAGTGCTCCGTATTCTATGCCGAGCGAATACAGACAATCTTTTTTCGAATCAGTCCAGACTACAGGAAGCGCTTAATATAACATAATAAAGTTAGACTAGTTTGATACCATTAGCTGTAGCCAGTTCTCGTTTTTTTTGGTGAAAGTTTGGACTGCCGGGCATTTAGTCAATTTTAGACCGCGACCGGCTGCCGGGTATTTAGACACTGCGAAATAAAAATGCATAGATTCGATTTTAATTACTGTTATTAAGTTATTTTTGTGATTTTTTGCAGCGCTCCCCCAAAGATTTTCAGCTTCCGCCGCCCCTGAGCTTAATACAACAAACAAACAGCTAACCACAGTTCTCGTAGTCTCCACCGTATTCAATCTCACTGGATACATCCTTTTGCCATTTTTCTTCGTATCTTAAGCTTTTACTCGTTTTCTGTCGGCTTTGTGACGACTTTCCTTTTCCTTTATGCTTACCCATGTTTATATGACCCTTTTATAAGCCAAAAAACAAGAATTAAGTTAAAAAGGGTCAAACACTAGTACACGTGAAAAGCTCTTCTTCTTCCGCCATTTTGTATTTATCCCTTTGTGGAAATCGCGGAAGTCTAGGTACTAGTTCGTCTTTTGGGGACTGGGTCACATGGGTAAAGAGTTTGATTTCATTTTTCCATTTTTCTTTCTTCCTTCCTTCCTTCCTTCCTTCCTTTTTCTTTTAACATTTTTTTCAAAATTCTAACTCAATCGACTAGGTCTTAGGAAGGTTGTTCTCCCGAATGAAGTCTTGGGGTGTATCAAATTGGCCAATCGGCGTGACGCTATTATGAGCGCTATATTTTTTCCCCAATTGTATTAACCCCAATAGCGAAAGCTCTTAGAAACCTATTTAATGTCTGCATCAAGCGGTAAAAAAGCAGGGCCTGTATTTTGTTTACCTTGGTGATTCTAATTCCGCTTTATAAAGTAAATCTCGACGCTAACATTTTCTTGAACTACAGGTAAGAATCTTTCCTCTTGAAATTAATACTTCCAAAAATCTCTGTCCCTCCTCCATATTCAAAGATTAGAAAAAGAAATTGAAAGAGATGAACTAATGCTGAGTGAGTGAGTGTAAAAAAGAACAAAATATTGGCTTTCGTTTTCGTTTCATCTTTGAACATCAGGGGCTGGTTGTACAAAGGGTGGATAGCGCTATCCGATATATAAAACCTTATCCAGTGAATATAGAAAAATAAACTTAAATAAACATTTTCACATTAATAGGCTTCTCTTTTCCTAAGAAATTTGACCTCTGTTTCTTCATTTGCCATGCAATCTTGTCGAAGGAGCTAGTGTGAAGCGGGCTATAAATTACATTGCCTTAGTAGAACTGCAGATTAACGGTTCTGTTTTACCAGTTAGCCAGTATACTGACATACCTATCTCTAGACTAGCAACATTAAATAAGAATCAACGCAACTTGTTCCTATAAAATGACACATTGTTTTGTTTTGTTTGTTGGTTTTTTGTTGTTGTTGTTTTTTTGTTTTTTGTTTTTTGTTTTTTTTTTTTTGTTTTTGTTTTTTGTTTTTGCTCTTTTTGAAATTTTGCACTACTTTTTTATCCAGTAGAAATTGATGAACAAAATAGCAAAAAAGTACTGCTGCACTCGAATTAGTAAAATTCGTTTGATGATTTTTTAATACTGAGACGTTTCTAGGAATCTTGCATGCGATTATAAATTAGGGCGTGCTTGGCCGAAAGATTCATTCGTTAGTGTACATTGCTCTAGATACAAGACATAATAAAGTATAACACTTAACTCTTATTCATCTTTGAAATTCTCATGAAGTATTACAGTTGTTAGTGTAATTTCGCATCTTGATGGCTGAAACCGTATATATATATATATATATATATATATATATACATTTGCAAAAATTCTACAAAAGTCAAGTATATTATATAAACTAATTTCCAGATTTCCAGATTTTTTAATTATAACGATTTTCAACCAAAAGTTATAATATATGTATATATATATATATATATATATTAGTGCTTTTTTTGTTTCTAATTTAGTTTTATTTTACAGTATCCGTTATGAAAAAATGCTTTACATTCAAGGAAATGACTAGAGGCTAAAGGTACCGTAAGATTTTCAAAGTTAGACCCTAGGCAATTTAAGTTATAATTTTATTCAGTAGCTCCAGACAGTAACACAAAAAGAATTAATATCAGCAGAAAAGCGCAGGTGACAAAAGTGCCACAGCAAAGCGACAAGACATAACAAGATCGAGAAATAAAGAGCAAGACGAATATTGAAAGTGAATTAATTTAGTTTTTTCCATAGGACGAATTTTGTTTGGTTAAAAGATATTGTTTGACCCTATTTTTGAAACAGTATGTAGACATTTGTTTGAATTGGCAGGGGGTAGATCCTGCCAAAAAATCGTTGCTATTGAAAGAAAAGTTTGTCTGCCGATGTTAGTACGAAAGCAAGGGAGGTCAACTCAAACACTCTCTGCTGAAAGAGTTGCAAAACGGCGTTGTAGTTATTTACTTTCTTTGCAAGATTATTCTATAATTTATTCTATTACGGGTGACGACCCTCGTTTGCCATCTCATCATAGTAGGTGGCCCTTCATTAATCATGCATATTTTCTTAGTATATTCTGTTTTTACTTCCATTTTCACGTAAGATTTTAGTGTAAAATCTGCATTTACTTTATTTGCAAAGTTTGTTTTTATTTGCAATCTAAATGCCATTTTCGTACCAATTTTGATTTCATTTTAAATTTAATTTAACAGATCAAAAACAGTTTTCCGTGTTTGATACTCTGATCAAAACACGCGGGATGTTGGGAGAACACGAGAGGAGCTTCTAAAGTGTTCTCCCAACATCCCAAGTGTTTTGATCAGAGTATCAAACACAGAAAACTGTTTTTGATCTGTTTTATAAAATAACAAACGCGCGAAAAGATCGAAAAAAAGCAAAGTGTAATTAAATTCTCCCTACGTGCCGTCTTATTCAAACTGACCAATGAGCGCGCGCGATAGATTAAAAATGACGATAGTGTGTTTTGATACTCTCATCAAACATGGTTTTCGACCAATCCTAGCGCGCGTAGTATCCCAATTATTTTATAAACTGGTTTGAATACTCATGAAAACAAGATCAATTTGATTACCCGATTAAAAATGAAATACAAATTTATTTATTATAACAATTCATAAACTAATATATATTTCTACTGAAAGCAAAAAGTTTTTGACAATGCTAGACCATTACAAAAAAATAAGAATTACGAAAAGCCGAATGAAAAAAAAAAAAAGATAATGCTCGGAAAAGACTGGGTTCTAAAAGAGATACTCAGCAGAGACAAATATTTCAGCCAAATCCCCTACTAATACTTTGATCTTAGTAAAATAAATAAAACTATATTTAAATCCATGAGACCCACTACTAAACTACCAGAATTGCTTGTGGTTGGTTGCGTAAATGAATAAATGAATAAATGTCTGGGGTCAAGATCATTCTCCCATTCTATTTTATACTTTCGGTTGACGTCGCCGTCGTAGATTTTGCAATCTTAAAGTCCCTAATGTGTGTCTACAACGTGGTTAAATTAACACTAAACTAATAGCCGCTTTATGAATAACACAGCAAACGAAGTTAAGAAGTCAACAAGCTTTTCTTATAGTCATTAATACGTTACTAAATTCCTTAAAATACACCATACATGGGTGGGTAACTGCGAAAATATCATTGAAAGTAAATTGTTTTGGACTACGATATGTAAATGCACTGCAACTCGAAACCAAGTCAGTAGTAACAGACAAAATTCCCGAAGTCGAACTCTCTTTTCGAGGGCTTTTTTTTTTTTTTTTTTTTTTTTTTGCGCGAGCGAGCTGGAATACTTTGGGAAAGTCTTTGGGAAATTATATAGGAAAACAAAGGCGCGCGCAAAAAAAAATTTTCTAGTGCATTTTTTTATTGATTTTTTTACTCTTTCGCATTACGGAGGACATTATCTTGATCTCGAATTTTAAAAAAAATTAATTATTTAATATTTCCAATTTTATTTTCACCATTCACTTTAGTCTAAATTGGGCTCCCTGTGCCCAGAGCCTTTGTTTCTTACACCGCATGCTCGTCGAGCATGCGCAGTAAAATATAAGAATACGGGTACGAGATTGATCCTTAGAGAGAAACATTATCTTGTGCATGCGTCGGACGAAAGCAAGTTTAACTTGACAAAGAAAGAAACTTTTGTTGGAATCAAACTAAAGCTTTTTTCCTTTTCCTCCTTGCATCATCTTCTTGTTTTCCTTTTTCTTTTCGTTTTCGAACTTCTTCTTCTTCTTCTTCTTCTTCTTCTTCTTCTTCTTCTTCTTCTTTCTGTTCTTCTTTTTCTTTTTCTTTTTCTTCTTCTCCTTCTCCATCAGTTAAAGTCAAGTCGTTCATCAGTCAAGAGAACCAACATTAAGTCAACCACAGAATCAGAAGTCTTCTCCAGAACAATACCCCCTTCAGGCTCCGCCAATGATGCAGCAAGGTCAGCCAATGATGCAGCCAGGTCAGCCAATAATGACGCAGCCAGGTCAGCCAATAATGACGCAGCCAGGTCAGCCAATGACGCTGCCAGGTCAGCCAATGATGCAGCAAGGTCAGCCAATGATGATGCAGCAAGGTCAATCAATGATGATGCAGCAAGGTCAAGTGGCACCAATGCATTCCCAAACTACCAGCAATACAAACGTGATAATGATCAACCAGCAGCCTGTTACTGCCCGTGCTGCCCCACGAGAGTGGAGTACGGGATTGTGTGGCTGCTTTGACGACTGTGGCACTTGTAGTACAAAATTTCTTTCTGTGCTTGGAACAATGCACATAATACAGGACGAGAATACACATGGTACAGGATGTAGAGTACAGGGCACAGGGCACAGGATGAAGGATATAGGGCACAGGGTACAGGGTGGAGAATATAGAGCACAGGGTACAGGGTGGAGAATATAGGGCACAGGGTACAAGATGGAGAATATAGGGCACAGGGTACAGGATGGAGGATATAGGGCACAAGGTACAGGATGTAGGATATAGGGCACAGGGTGCAGGATGGAGGATATAGGGCCCAGGGTACAGGATGAAGGATATAGGGCACAGGGTACAGGATGGAGGATATAGGGCACAGGGTACAGGATGGACGATATAGGGCACAGTGTACAGGATGAAGGAAATAGGAGCAATGGGCACAGGGTCACAGTGGGTACAAGGGACAGGGATACAGTTCGGTAAAAGGGACTGAGTCACAGTGGGTACAAGGGACAGGGTCAAAGGGGGTACAAGCGACAGGGTCACAGTGGGTACAGGGGACAGGGTCACAGTAGGAACAAGGTACAGGGTCACAGTGGGTACAAGGGACAGGGTCACAGTGGGTACAAGGGACAGGGACACAGTGGGTACAAGGGTCAGGGTCACAGTGGGTACAAGGGACAGGGAAGGGGTGTACAGGTCATTATGTATAGGACACAGGGTATAGGGCACAGAGGACATGGGTTAAGTAGGGTTAAGGGGAGGGCGTTACAGGGCTCATGGTTAGCTCTGACAGTTGACCTGTTTTGAAATCAATTATTTATCACGAGTTTTTTCTTCGTTTAAGGTTGGTATGCGATTTTCTGTGGAAAATATTTGTTGTGTGACATTTCTCAACGTCTAGGAGAGGGCAGATGCTTCACCGTTTGTTGCCCGTTTCCTCTTCTTAGCCTCAGGATAAAATTCAGAGCTGAGCAAAACATCAAAGTATGAATTTTAAAGTGATCTGTGTAAAACCTCTATTGCAGATTCTCAAAGTCCTTGTTCAGCGTTATCTAACCACTACACGAGGTTTATCAATTCATATATAATTTTTATATGCATTCATTCGTTAGGGATCGCTGTGCAATGACTACTTGACGGTTGAATACTGCTACTATTGCGCCTTGTGTCAGCTGGCGAGGGAGATTGACCACGTTCAACACATACAAAGAGTCAATTGAGGTTGTAAGCCACATGGTAACTAAACGATGTTCGCTAATTTTCAGCAATTTCGTTTACAGTCTAGCTTGATAGTAGAGCAGTAATACGTAATGGATTTTTGTCGTTTCTCTGCCAGTTATATAATCAGCATTTTATTCTATCTTATTTTGAAACCGTTAAAAGAAACTACAAAGGTTTCTTATAGCTTCTGATGCCGTTCGGTGCATGAGAAATACGTCTAAACTTTGTAGACGTCTAACCATGTGTAATGATAATAATAATAACCTTTATTTATGTGTCATAAATATCTAGCTTACATTAAAGTAGGCTAATAGGCCCTTTGCAGCTCAATAATCACGTGCTGATTAATTCACTGAGAGCAAATGAATGAACATCTTGATTCCCATGGGTGAAATATACTGGTGAGCAAACAATATTTCTACAAAGACCTGTTTCGAGAGATCGTAATAGAACTGCATTTCGTAACACACTGGTTACACATCGCTTCATTCAGTTATTAACAAGTAGCTAAAAAGAATCACCGATTTAAAATGAAATAAAAACTTTTGCTCACCAGTACAGACACGTGACCGTTAACTGTAAAAGACCTATTACATGGGACACCTATCTAAAGAGAGAAAAATATACATAATATAAACATATATAATATATCATATACGGTGCGGTTTTCACGCAGAACTCCGAACCGCCAGCCTCAAGGGAGGAGAACCCGCACAGACCGCTACCACAACCACCCGGCCCCCACCCGCCCAAGCGAACCAGAAACCCGCGCGAAAAACGCACCGACACTTATCTTAATATTTAAATAATCAATAAATTCAAAAAACACATGCTATTTACAATCTAAAGAGTTTCCTCATAAAATATACCTTAGAACTATATAAAATATTCCATCTAAGATGAATAAAACCCGCCATGGTATAACCCCCCCACCCCATCCAAAAATTGTCTAAAAGACTACAATAGTCATTAATACTAGGGCAGTTGTGACATTTGTCCTTCAGCAACGCTTCAAGATCCTTTCCTCTTATGTTGTTCTTAAAACTATTTAGCGATTTGGAATTTCTGATTTCGTTATCTAATTTGGACCAGAGCATAGGACCAAGGTACTTTAAGCTATGTTTGCCGTAAGAAACGGTATTAAACCTAGGTATCACAAAATCACTATTTCTCAAGTTATACCCACTATTATTCTTTTCAAATAAGAATTCTTGGACATAAGATGGGCAAAGTTCATTTTTAACTTTATACATCAAGATACCAATGTCCTGTATATGTCGGTTCTTTATCGTTGGTAACTTTGCCAGTTTGAGAAGTTGTTCATAAGTAACATATATATAAGTTATATATCGCTTTTAAAGCTTTTTCTTGGATACGTCCTAGTTTCCTTTGGTCAGATGCTCGACAGAAATGCCAAATAATATGACAATACGTTAGGCTGCGTTCATAATGTATGGCAGAGGGATGAGGGGGGGGGGGGGGGGGGGCAGGTGAAAATTTGAAATGTCCAGAATAATTCTTAACACCCCCCCCCCCCCTTAAAGTCGTGCAATAAAATACAATGCCCCCTAAGCAAGGCTTGCAGCTTCTTCCAAAAATTGTGCATTCCCCCCATTTTTCTGATAAAAAATTTCCCGATCCCCCCTCAATTTCACCTGCCCCCCTCCCCCCCTTCTGCCATACATTAGGAACACAGCCTTATTTGAGGTAGTATTGCTGACAGGTAGATAGTAAGCTTTGTCTTGGTGGACAACATGTTCCGTAAGCGCATTAGGCCCCCAACCTTTCTCGCCGCTGTCTTGCAGACCTCTCTAATGTGAGTACCAAAGTTTAATTTTTCATCTATTGTTACTCCTGATAATTTCATTTCTGAGCCACGCTTAACATTTGCATTGGACATGTGTAATGATTATTGTATACCCTGTTTTAATAGTGTCCTCTTGTCTCCATGTGTCAGATATAGGGACGCTAAATGAAGACATAAATGATATAACTACTTATAAATGCATTATAGTGTCCTTGACTATAAATATAACCTTTCAATGTTATTATATCCACAAAGACAAAAACACTTGGACCTCCTGTGGTTTATCACATATAATCGATCGTGTTCTTTTGTATTTCAACTGTGATTTTTGTAGTGAATTAATCTAAATGAATATAGAAAAAAGAAGGGAGTTCAAGTTCATGAAGCTTACAGTTGGATTATAATCTAAACTGCTTGTGTAAATAAATAAGGTCTGGGTCGGCGCACTAAATCTTTCAATCCCTTTCCCCCACGGGCTGAGAAAGTCACTGGCTGTTGCTCGACGAACTGTTCCTTTGTCATGCGACATCACCACAAAAACGTCCCCACCCCTCCCCTCTTCCAAAAGTTTGCATGCTTTGCTTTTTGCCCAAAATGATACGTTCTTCATTTGAATATACCCTGCCTGCTTTTATCTGTACAATGATGACTAACTCTTCATTCCAAGTATTTTGAGCGTTCAGAACATTAAAGGGTTTGTTGTATTGAAAATGTATTGGCTTACCAAGAAATGTTTAAAATTTACATCTTAAACGTCTTCAAGATTCAAAGTTTCTCTGTTTCTTTCTGTTTTATTTTATGTTTGAATATCCAGAGGTATTTTTAACATTGACTGATCAGACTTTACCTCGACAAGTGTGTTTTCCCCTCTTGTTATGCCCCAGAGCTGCAAAGTATTATTGGTATGAGACGTTAGTCAATAATTTTGGATTGAGAGCCACGGTTCTATTTGATTGGCTCCGATTGGTATGGAAGCCATTTGAGTTCAATGTTACATTTTGTTTGGCTCCGGGGAAGCTATTTTTGAGCAACGGTGCTTTTTAAGAGGTGCCATATGGGACAATATTGAATGACAATAATTTATTTTTATTTATTTTTGGTTTCCTACTTTCTTTCTTTGTTTCTTTCTTTCTTTGTTTCTTTCTTGGTTTGTTTCTTTGTTTCTTTGTTTCTTTGTTTCTTTGTTTCTTTTTTCTTTGTTTCTTTGTTTCTTTGTTTCTTTGTTTCTTTCCTTCCTTCCTTCCTTCCTTCCTTGTTTGTTTCTTTGTTTGTTTGTTTGTTTGTTTGTTTGTTTGTTTCTTTCTTTCTTTCTTTCTTTCTTTCTTTCTTTTGGGGCGTTGTAGCTGCAGAATACTTGTGACACTCGCCTTTATTTCCCAAAATACACGTTGATTACACTTCGTTTAACTGATTGAACTCTCCGATCTTAACGCAGCGATTGAAATTATTCTTTAGCAGTTCTAGCATGAATAAACCGTAAAATGAGATGATAAGCGACGGTTCACAACTAGAAATAGAAAAGAAACATATTAATTGGCGATATTCCGTGATATGAAGAAATGCAATGCAATAAACTTACAATTTTGTTCTTCTGCTATAGCTACACGGCTCTGTAACATAAAACTATAGGACGCGTGTGTGGATCTCCGCCCTAGTCCTCCTCCGTGGCTTTTGGCCGCGACATTCCCGGCCCCTAAACCTAACCTAGGTTTACTGACTTAAAAACAACTAATTATAAATGTTCTTTAACGCAAACAGTTTATCATATGAGTTTAATGTCTATTGTTCTTCCTTGGCCAAGATGACCACAAGCTTGTTGGTTGGTCGTCTCAGCTGGCTCTTGTCGATCTTCAAGGCAGCGGCTCTCACCAGGCCTTGTTCATCTTGCTCAACTTCCTTGACGAGTCCCATCGTCCATGAGTTCCGAGGAGCACTGTCATCCTTCACGATTACTACGTCTCCGATCCTTAGGTTGCGTTTTGGGTTCTGCCATTTACTTCGCTGTTGAAGTAATGCACAGCTCTACTGGCTAGACAAGTGAAAAGGGCACCGTATCGCTTTACTTCCTTTCGGCCAACCTTGATAACGTAAGGGCCAAAATAATCTACGCCTGTACACGTGAAAGGAGGAGCAGGTGTTACTCTGTCCTTGGGCAGGTCAGCCATCTTCTGCTCCTCTGGTTTGCCGCGGGATCGACGACATGTTACGCACTTTGAGATAACTTGGCGTACTGCGGAGTTAGCACTGACGACCCAGTACTTGTCTCGTAGCACTGCAAGAACGTGACCGCGGCCGGCATGGCCCAGCTTCTTGTGTATATCTCTGATGATCAGCGTAGTTACATGGTTGAACTTGGGTAGGACTGGTGGATGTTTGCTTTCTTTGGTTAGTACTGCACGGCTCAGCCGACCCCCTACTCGTAAAATTCCGTGATCCACATATGGGTCTAGACGGTAAATTGAACTAGTTTTCTTTAGTTGCTTCTTTGGGTTTTCAGCTACGTGTGTCCTTTCGTTATCTGGATTGAGAATCTTTATCTCGTTGGGGTACGTCTGGGACTGGATATACTGTATGATGGCTACTTCTCCCTCTTGAAGGTCTTTGACTGACAAGGGGGGCAGTGTTTCGGGAGAATAGGTATTCCGTTGTTTTAGCGATATCCGAGTCTGCAAAATCTTTCGTACTCTTAGGAACACTGCTACCGCTTTCTTTAGACGATACCAGTCTGAATAGTAGTTGATCAACTTGTTGACAGCTTGCGAGGGTTGAGCAACTGCTGTAGCGTGACTCACGGTACTTGCTTTGACCTCTGGATCATCTTCCGAGATGTCTCCCATGGTGAATGGTTGTTCCGGCCATTCCTCTTCCGGTTCCCAAAGAAACTGCGGTCCGTTGATCCATCGTTGATTATCTAGAAATGACTCAGCATCTTGGCCACGCGAGGCTTCATCAGCAGGGTTTTCTTTGGTGGTGACATATCTCCATTGGCTTACTTCTGACAGATCGCGGATAGTCTGTATACGATTTGACACAAAGACTTTAAACCTTGTATGCTGGTTGGCAATGTAGCGGAGCACTGTTGTGGAGTCGGTATGGTACTTAAAACTTGGGTCTCCGTAAAATTCTGTTTGGAGCATTCGTCCCATGCGTGCAGACACTGTGGCTGCAGTTAACTCAAGACGCGGTATGGTAGTTGTCTTGACGGGTGCGACCCGAGCCTTCCCAAGAAGGAATGCGCAGTGGATGCGGCCTTCTTCGTCTCGTTGGCGAAGGTATGCAACAGCTCCATACCCCATCGAGCTCGCGTCTGAAAAGACGTGCACTTGTTGTGAGATGACTCTTTCAAACCCAGGAGGCGTCAGGCATCGATTGACGCTTAGCTTCTCAAGCAGGGGTAGTTCTCTTCTCCACTTTTCCCATCTTGCTAGATACTCTTCTGGTATTTCGTTGTCCCATCCAATAGTTTTATCGCTACAAAGTTCTTGAAGCAGCTTCTTCGCTATCAGTGTAAATGGGGCGACGATTCCGAGAGGGTCGTACAGCGATGAAATCGTTGAAAGGATACCTCTTCTTGTCAGTGGCTTATCACTGATGATTATGCGGAATTTAAGGGCGTCCGATTCGACGCACCACTGCACACCTAGTGCGTGTTCCATCGGCAAGTTGTCGTGCTTCAAATCAAGTGACTTCGTTTCTTTAGAACGTTCCTCTTGTGGAATTGATTCCATGACAGCACGATCGTTACAGGTAAACTTTGTGAGATGGAAACCTCCTCTAGCACAGGCTTGACTTACGTCCTTCACGAGCTTAATGGCGGATGCTGTGTCTTTGGCCGATCGTAGGCAGTCGTCTACGTAGAAATTGTTCTCTATTGTGTTCAGTGCTTGAGGGCTGAACTCCGACGTATTATCTTCGCACACTCGTTTCAAGGCAAAATTAGCGCAGCTCGGAGTTGAGACTGCCCCGAACAGATGAACTGTCATTTGATACTCTTTGAGGTCTGCACTCAGGTCGCCGTTCGGCCACCAGAGAAATCTTAGAAAGTCGTGTTGACTCTCTGGCACGTGGACCTGACAAAACATTGCCTCTATGTCCGCCATAAAAGCGATGGGTTCCTGTCTAAAGCAAGTAAGAACGCCTACCAACGAATTGGTAAGATTCGGTCCTTGTAATAACATATCGTTCAGCGAAATTCCTTCGAACTTCGCACTACAGTCAAACACAACCCGCATTTTGTTTGGTTTTCTTGGGTGGTACACCCCGTGGTGGGGGATGTACCATACCTTTCCTTGACTCGCGGTAAGCTTATCGTCGGGAACTTTCTTTGCGTATCCTTTGCTGATGGTATCGTTTATGAAATTAATGTAGTCTTCATGGTACTTCTTATCTCTCAGCATCTTCTTCTTCTGCCATTCAGCTCTTTTAACCGCTTGATGCCTGTTATTCGGTAAAGACACGTCCGGATTTCTAAAGGGTAGTGGAAGCTCGTAATGCCCGTTGACGTGTTGAATGCCTTGAGATACCGTTTCAAGAAATGCTTTATCTTCTTGTGACAAACCATAACTGTCCGAGTTCTTCGAACGGTCGTTGAAGTCAAGTTCAAACATGGTTAAAACAGACTGGGGAGTCATGACTTCCTTTATGGGCTCCACTTCTTTCACTGTTATTCTGTTGCTATTGAAAAGGCGGGAGGACTGCGGGTCAACTTGCAGTGGACCGTTCACCGTCCATCCGTGTCGAAGGCGCATGGCGAAAGGCCCGCTTCCTCCGCCTGGAACTACTTCTAGGGGTTCGAGCGCCAGAGGGCAGTCGCTTCCGAGTAGAAGACCAACCTCGAGGTCTGTCACTAGTTCAGGTATGTTACTTGCTATCTGACGAAGGTTCTGGAATCGGCTAACTACCTCGGGAGTAGGGATTTGCTGCTGACTAACTGGAATTTCTTGTCGCGTGTAACAACGAGCCAGTTTGACAGGGTTGTTACCTTTCAGATCACTTACAGTCAGTCCTTCAACGATAGAGCTCTTGACCGAACTGTAACCGTGCATAGTTCCAAGTTGTAGCCTTGTGTCGATTCCCTTTATCGCTAACTGTCCCTTTAGTTCTTCGGTAATGAAGCTGCCCGAACTTCCGTTATCGTAAAGTACGTATGTCTTAGCAATATTTCCGTTCTCGGCCCGGACGATAACGGGTAGAATGGCATGCAGGATGACATTCTGCGTGGTGGTTGATAGACTATTTTCAGTTTCTTTCGTGTCAGTACACGTACTACCGATGGACGTAGAAACTGACTTACTTTCGTCCTTGGATTTCTGTTGTTCTTTGGGATTGAAGTTATCTACGTGGAGTGACGTTGGATGTGGTTTGTTGCATGTTCTGCAGACTTTCTTGTTGGTACAGCCTTTAGACCGGTGGTTGGTTCCGTAGCAGGCAAAGCACAGGTGTTTTTCTGCTATAAATTTCTTCCTTTCTTCCAGGGTTTTCTTTACGAAGTCTTTACACTCTTCAAGATCGTGAGATTTCTCACACAGCGGACACTTCATCAGCCTTTCTTGCTGCTTTGACCGGGCCCCGTCTTGGCTGCTCTTAGGACCATCTAAAGACGTCGCTAGGCTTCTTGTGAATTTCCTTTTACCTTGAATCGGGAGTTTCTTGGTGGTCTGCTCCGTAAACCTGGGACTCCTTGATTTTTCATCTAGTTTACACAGGGCTTCCTTGCTGAACACAGGGTCATTACTCGTTTCTGCGGAACGCTCCACGAACTGTGCTAAGTCTTGAAAGTTAGCGCATCTCTGGGCCTCTTGCCTTATACTGAGGACTTTGTCTCTCCACTTATTTTGAAGGTAGGCAGGTAGCTTCTGTACAACGGCCTGCAAATGTGGCGTGTGATTAAGAACATCCATGTAGGAGATGCTCTTCATTGCATTTCTACACTTTATGAGAAATAGTGAGAGTCTCTTTAGGGCTTGAGCATCATCATACTTGACAGGGGGCCAACTCTGTAGTTGATTGGTGTATGCTACTGATACTTTATACGAATCCCCGTATTCTTTATCTAGAAGTCTTCTTGCCTCAGTATAGCCTTGCTCTGGGTCAAGGTGTAAGCACCCTTCAACTAGTTCCTTTGGTTCGTCTACGAGATGCTGGAAGAGGTAGTAGAGAAGGTCTGCGTTGCTCGACGTTTTTGACTTTATGCGTGAGTCGAATGCCATTATGAAAGACTTGTACTCGATGACATCTCCTTTGAACAACGGGACTTTGGGTTGGGGCAATCGCATAGCGGCCGCCATTTCTTGTTGTGAAGACAGCATTTCTCTGTGTTGCTCCAATTGAGTAATTAATAGCTGTTCCGTAAAAGACGTATTCGGTGAAGGAGTAGAATACATATTAGGTGCAAAGGATCTTTCAGAATGAGTCCCTTTATTTGCGTATGTATTCCGCTTTCTTACTTCACAATCGGGCTCATTGGGTTCCTTGCCAACCGTATGAACTTTAGCTCTGATCCTTTCTTCTGTGTCGCGAAGCCCGTTGCGTTCCGTTGTAGCGCCGAGGTACATGGATCCGGTTTCTTCGTACCGCTCGTCACGTTCCTTGGTAGCGACATGGACTCTCGTTCTGAATCTTTCTGTGTCGCGCTGCTCGTTGCGTTCCGTTGTAGCGTCGTGACACTTGAATCCGTTTCCTCCATACTGCTCGTTGGGTTCCTTGCTAGCGGCACGAATTTCCGTGATGATTCTTTCCTCTGCGCTACGATGCTCGTTGCGTTCTGTTGTAGCGTCGTGGCACTTGAATCCGTTTTCTCCATACTGCTCGTTGGGTTCCTTGCTAGCGGCATGAATTTCCGTGGTGATCCTTTCCCCTGTGCTACGATGCTCGTTGCGTTCCGTTGTAGCGTCGGGGCACTTGAATCCGTTTCCTTCATACTGCTCTGGTATAACGCTGAAATTACTTCTCTGCCTTGGTGTAGACCGCATCAAGGGCGGGGCTGAGTTGGAGTATGCAGGCAATCCACCATATTCTTCAGCTTCCATTATGGCATAGACTCTTTCTCTCGCGCGTGACTTCGCTATGTCTATTTCTAGTTTAAGCTCTTCAATACGTTGTCTCTCCTTCAAAAGTGACCTCTCGGCCATCATCTCGGCCAGCTTGAGGCGCTCCTTCTCTCTGGCTGAAGCAGCTGAACCCGTCGATCTTCTTGAGTGGCGCGAGTGCTTGGAGCCTTTAGATGACATTGAATTACATTCTAAGAGGTCGGCTCGTTCTGCTAATCGTGCTTCTCCTAGCTCAATCCAATGAATTATTTGATTTCGAAACTCCAGCGCTGCGCTTTGTTTGGCGATAAAATAATCATCTTCCTTATCTTTGTCATCGTCGGAGGTCAAATGCTCAACCAGGGCTTCATGAGCTGCTTGAAAGTCATTAAATAAGGAGTTAAGCTCTTCAAATTGCGATTAAACTAGATGCAAATTTTCTTCGTCTGAGAGAAGCTCTGTAAGTTTCGTTCTTTTCTTCGAAGCCTCGCGAAGAGCGGTTGTTCTTCGATTTTTTAAAATTCTAATATGTTCTTGTCTTCCTCTTTCAGTCGGAATTCTCTCTCTTTCGCGCCTCTCTGCGGTATTATCATTAATTTGCATGTCATTATCGAGATCTGAAGTTGGCGCCTTCGGGTCTGGCGTGCTTGTGCAATGATCCATAACATTGGTCTTCAAAACTCTAAACTCACCATAGTTTCAAAGACTTCAAGCGTTATTTCTTCTGTCTTTACTCGTCGTTTGGAATCAAAATTTTTGTGAACGAAATGTAGCTGCAGAATACTTGTGACACTCGCCTTTATTTCCCAAAATACACGTTGATTACACTTCGTTTAACTGATTGAACTCTCCGATCTTAACGCAGCGATTGAAATTATTCTTTAGCAGTTCTAGCATGAATAAACCGTAAAATGAGATGATAAGCGACGGTTCACAACTAGAAATAGAAAAGAAACATATTAATTGGCGATATTCCGTGATATGAAGAAATGCAATGCAATAAACTTACAATTTTGTTCTTCTGCTATAGCTACACGGCTCTGTAACATAAAACTATTGGGCGCGTGTGTGGATCTCCGCCCTAGTCCTCCTCCGTGGCTTTTGGCCGCGACAGGCGTATCAAATTGACCAATCGGTGTGACGCTCTTATGAGCTCTAGGCCAATTAGCGCTATATAATTTTTCCTATCTGCATCATAACGTAAAAAAATCTATATTTTGTTTAGCTCCGTGATTCTAATTCCGCTTTATACGCTAAACCTCGACGCTAACGCTTCCTTGAACTACAGGTAAGAATCTTTACTCTCGAAATTAATACTTCCAAAAATCTCTGTCCTTCCTCCATATTCAAAGATTAGAAAAAGAAATTGAAAAAGATGAGTAATGCTGAGTGAGTGAGTCTAAAAAAGAACAAAATATTGGCTTTCGTTTTCGTTACAGCTTGAGTATCAGGGCCTGGTTGTACAAAGGGTGGGCAGCGCCATCCGATATATAAAACCTTATCCAGTGAATATAGAAAAATAAACTTAAATAAACATTTTCACATTAATAGGCTTCTCTTTTCCTAAGAAATTTGACCTCTGTTTTTTCATTTGCCATGCAATCTTGTCGAAGGAGCTAGTGTGAAGCTTGCCTTCGGTAGAACTGATTAGCGCTTCTGTTTTACCCGTTAGCCAGTATACTGACATACCTATCTCTAAATTAGCAACATTAAATAAGAATCAACGCAACTTGTTCCTATAACATGACATTTTTACCAGTACAAATTGATGAACAAAATAGCAAAAAAAGTACTGCTGCACTCGAATTGGTAAAATTCGTTTGATGATTTTTTAATACCGAGACGTTTCTAGGAATCTTGCATGCGATTATAAATTAGGGCGTGCTTGGAAAGATTTATTCGTTAGTATACATTGCTCTAGCTTGTATTATGTTATGGATAGCGACCAACAGAAAACCAATACAAGACATAATGGATAACAGTTAACTCTTATTCATCTTTGAATTTCTTATGAAGTACGGTATTTACAGTTTTTAGTGTAATTTCGGATCTTGATGGATGAATGCGTCCATCCATAGAGGTCAACTCAAACACTCTCTGCTGAAAGAGCAGCACAACGGCCGGCGTTGTAGTTATTTACTTCCTGTGCAATATTATTCTATAATTTATTCTATTACGGTTGACCCTCGTTTGTCTCATCCCTCTGCCTCTGCCTTTCTCTGCTTCCCTCTGCCTCTTCCTAACTTACCTTATTGCAACATACCTTTTCCAAGAACAAGAGAAATTACCTTTTTTTCGTAAATTGTATGTATTAGGGTGAAAATGCTATTTCTATAAAAGCATAATCATAACTTGAAATGTCCACAAGAATCGAACAAATGGTGGCAAGGGTCAAAAAATCAAATTCGCTCTTCTTTTAAAGTTAGATAGGTCATTATTAGATATGAATCCCTGGGTAGTTGGTTTTCGAAAATATTATTTTATTTCCGAGAAAACGGCCACAGAAGAGGTTCGACCGAAACCCGAGCAAGAGACGCTCAAGAGGAGTGAAAATGGACAAACTTTGAACAGAGCGCGCGTAAAAAATAAACCATCTATGACAATTTTTGAACTTTCTCCTTAATGTATCACCCTTTTTCGTTCATTGGACTGGATTTCAAGCTTATTGGGAAAGGGACGAATTTTTGGCGAGGGAAAATAGGAGGCCTGTTTTTACATATGCTAATTAGTTGCCTCAAAAGGAAAAAAAGATTTAACTATGGGCAAGATCTCTGATTGAAATCATATTTATGCTGCAAGTTGAGGAAGAATAGATCTTTTCAAAACTTTAAAGATTGATTTGGGGAAATTAATTCTGACTGCATAGAAACCTGTTGAATTTGGTTGAAATACATGCGAAAATCACGCTTCCCGAATCAACGCAGGACTAAGGATTTTCGTAAAGATTGCCATGAAAGTTACCCTGAAAACTAAGAAATTAATGTTTGTGCCGTTGTTTGAAAGTTCAATGTGGTTTGGTAAATTTAAGCTCCATTGGAAAGGTTTTGGGATTGTCGGTACTGATGAGCAAAAAACGCTATCTTTGGTGATTGCGTGACCGAGGTTCCACTTCACGTTCAGAAGTTTGATTACTGTAAAATTCACGCTAAAAATTATGATAGAAACGTTCTTTAAATAGCTTTATAATCTTTTTTTTCCCAAATAAGATTTGGGTCGATGAAAAAGCCGAAAGAAAAACCGTAGCTTATCGTGATGTTTAGAAGTTAGAAATGTTTGCTGGTTAAATGTGACATTGATTCACTGCCATGTTTAATTCGTTTGGTCAATGATTCCTTCATTTAACTCGAGTAGGATATTTACATAGTTTTTCCATCTATCAAAATGTTTGTGTACTAGATTTTCGACTAGAAATGTTCTTTAAGTCAGTCAATGAAGCAAAGCCAAATTAGAGCTGAATTTTGTGACAAATGCACCCCTTGGGCTGGCCCCACTGGCCCGTTTATTTCGATTTCATTTGACCAGTTTTTTCAAAATTTTAAAGGTCTATGTATGGCTTTTTTCGTCAATATAAAGATTTCTAAGATGTCGAGTTCAAATAGCAATAAAATTCCTTGTATTATTTATTTAAATTAAGAATCTTGACCTGGAATCTGCTTACTCGTTTTGTTACCCGGAAACATCTCCCCATATATCTTTCTTGGCTTTATTCGGTATTACTTTGCGAATTCACTTACTCTTCTCTGTACCAACTTCAATTTTGCCAACGAGTAACGCCGTATGAAAATCTGTATGAAAATCTCTTACATGTTTGTTTTTAAACATCATGGTTTTAGTATGTACGACACGACCAAACCCAACAACATTTGCAATCAATCGCTCTAAAAATCATTGACCTTGGGTCAAGTGATCATTAGGCGCCGTAATTTATGCATATATAAACTAACTGTTGAAACCGCTTTTTTATCGACCCAAATCTTATTTGGGAAAAACAAGATTATAAAGCTATTTAAAGAACGTTTCTATCGTAATTTTTAGCGTGAATTTTACAGTAATCAAACTTCTGAACGTAAAGTGGAACCTCGGTCACGCAATCACCAAAGATAGCGTTTTTTGCTCATATACCGACAATCCCAAAACCTTTCCAATGGAGCTTATATTTGCCAAACCACATTGAACTTTCAAACAACGGCACAAACATTAATTTCTTAGTTTTCAGGGTAAATTTCATGGCAATCTTTACGAAAATCCTTAGTCCTGCGTTGATTCGGGAAGCGTGATTTTCGCATGTATTTCAACCAAATTCAACAGGTTTCTATGCAGTCAGAATTAATTTCCCCAAATCAATCTTTAAAGTTTTGAAAAGATCTATTCTTCCTCAACTTGCAGCATAAATATGATTTCAATCAGAGAACTTGCCAATAGTTAAATCTTTTTTTCTTTTGAGGCAACTAATTAGCATATGTAAAAACAGGCCTCCTATTTTCCCTCGCCAAAAATTCGTCCCTTTCCCAATAAGCTTGAAATCCAGTCCAATGAACGAAAAAGGGTGATACATTAAGAAGAAAGTTCAAAAATTGTCATAGATGGTTTATTTTTTACGCGCGCTCTGTTCAAAGTTTGTCCATTTTCACTCCTCTTGAGCGTCTCTTGCTCGGGTTTCGGTCGAACCTCTTCTGTGGCCGTTTTCTCGGAAATAAAATAATATTTTCGAAAACCAACTACCCAGGGATTCATATCTAATAATGACCTATCTAACTTTAAAAGAAGAGCGAATTTGATTTTTTGACCCTTGCCACCATTTGTTCGATTCTTGTGGACATTGCCTCTTAAGAAGTCAACAAGTTTTTCATATAGTCATTAATACGTTACTAAATTCCTTAAAATACACCATACATGGGTGGGTAGTGGAAATATTATTGAAAGAAAATTGTTAGTAACAGACTACATTTTGGGTATTTTATTACGCGAGCGAGCCGGAATACTTTGGCTTGCACTTTAATTTTAACAGCAGTATAAGCCAACTTCAGTTTCTCTGGTGTGCGAAGTTTTGAGAATACTCTTTTACTTTTGAATTGATTGTTATTAATTCAAAAACGTTTTTAAAAAAATCTAAAATCGTGGGACTGAAAAATTTCTATAGCTTTAATTATGACTCTTTTGTTGAAGTTCTTACTGAGTTTCGAAGCGCATTATCCTGGAAGCTTCTCCTTAGACAATCTCGTACCCAGAGCCTTTGTTTCTTACTGCGCATGCTCGACGAAATTTCCTCCTTGCATCATCTTCTTGTTTTCCTTTTTCTTTTCGTTTTCGAACTTCTTCTTCTTTCTGTTATTCTTTTTTTCTTTTTCTTTTTCTCCTTCTCCATCAGTTACAGTCGCGTCGTTCATCAGTCAAGAGAGCCAACAATAAGTGAACCACAGACGACAACAATGGAAGAGCCAAAGTCACAGGCGCCACCTAATTATCAGCAGTCTTCTCCAGAACAATACCCCATTCAGACTCCGCCCATGATGCAGCAAGGTCAGTCAATGATGCAGCAAGGTCAGCCAATAATGACGCAACCAGGTCAGCCAATGATGCAGCCAGGTCAGCCAATGATGTACCAAGGTCAACCAATGATGATGCAGCAAGGTCAAATGGCACCAATGCATTCCCAAACTACCAGCAATACAAACTTGGTAATGATCAACCAGCAGCCTGTTTCTGCCCGTGCTGCCCCAAGAGAGTGGAGTACAGGATTGTGTGGCTGCTGCGACGACTGTGGCACTTGTAAGTGTACAAACGTTCTTTCTGTACTGGGAAACAAGGCACATGATACAGGACGAGAATACACATGGTACAGGATGTAGAGTACAGGGCACAGGGCACAGGGCACATGGTATACGATGTGAGATACAAGGCACAGGTACAGGATGAAGGATATAGGGCACATGGCAAAGGATGGAGCATATAGGGCACAGGGTACATGATACAGGGATAATGGACACAGGGTCACAGTTGGGTACGAGGGACACAGTAACAGTGGGTACAATGGACAGGGTCACAGTTGGGTATAAGGGACAGAGTAACAGTGGGTACAAGCGACAGGGTCACAGTGGGTACAAGGGACAGGGTCACAGTGGGTACAAGGGACAGGGTCACAGTGGAAACAAGGTACAGGGTCACAGTGGGTACAAGGGACAGGGTCACAGTTGGGTACAAGGGACAGGGACACAGTGGGTACAAGGGTCAGGGTCACAGTGGGTACAAGGGACAGGGACACAGTGGGTACAAGGGTCAGGGTCACAGTGGGTACAAGGGACAGGGTCACAGTGGGTACAAGGTACAGGGTCACAGTGGGTACAAGGGACAGGGTCACAATGGGTACAAGGGTCAGGTCACAGTTGGTACAAGGGACAGGGTCACAGTAGGAACAAGGTACAGGGTCACAGTGGGTACAAGGGACAGGGTCACAGTGGGTACAAGGGACAGGGAAGGGGTGTACAAGTCATAATGTATAGGACACAGGGTATAGGGCACAGAGGACATGGGTTAAGTAGGGTTAAGTGGAGGGCTTTACAGGGCTCATGGTTAGCTCTGACAGTTGACCTGTTTTGAAACCAATTATTTATCACGAGTATTTTCTTCGTTTAAGGTTGGTATGCGATTTTCTGTGGAAAATATTTATTGTGTGACCTTTCTCAACGTCTAGGAGAGGGCAGATGCTTCGTCTGTTGTTGCCCCTTTCCTCTTCTTAGCCTCAGGATAAAATTCAGAGCTGAACAAAACATCAAGGTATGAATGTAAAAATGATCTGTGTAAAACCTCTATTGCCCCGGGGGGGGATTCTCTCCTATATTTGCTATACGGGTATGTGCCGCCCTATAGGGTATATTTTTTCGGCTTTTGGGTCTGGGGTAGGGTATCATTTCTGGACATTTTGTCTGTGATAGGGTATCATTTTTGTCTGGGATAGGGTTAACGATTTGGTCGTTTTTGTCTGGCGAATAGGCTACGCTTTTTGACGGCACAAAAACAATAAAAACGTCAATAAATATTGATTGCAATCTATTGAATAGCCGTCTTTTCCCTCTATTAGTCTGGGATGGGGTGTACAATTCTTAGTTTTAGTCTGGGGTAGGGTATGTAAAATCAAAATTTTAGGTCTGGGATAGGGTCAGGGTTTTGAGGTCCTGGCGGCACACCCCTACCCAAGTTGGGGGGGTAGTACCCCCCGGGCTATTGCGGATTCTCAAAATCCTTGTTCAGCGTTACCTAACTGCTCAAAGAGGTTTATTAATTCGTATATGATTTTTATATACATTCATTCGTTAGGGATCACTGTGCAATGACTACTTGACGGTTGAATTCTGCGCTCTTTGCGCCTTGTGTCAGCTGGCGAGAGAGATTGACCACGTTCAACGCATACAAAGAGTCAATTGAGGTTGTCACATGGTTGTTACATGGTAACTAAACCTTGTTCGCTAATTTTCAGCAAGTTCGTTTACAGTCTAGCTTGATAGTAGAGTAGCAATACGTAATAATGGATTTTTATCGTTTTTTTGCCAGTTATATAATCAGCATTTTATTCTATCTTATTTTGAAACCGTTAAAAGAAACTAGGAAGGTTTCTGATGCCGTTCGGTGCATGAGAGATACGTCAAAATTTAGTAGACCATGTGTAATGATTATTGTATACCCTGTTTTAATAGTGTCCTCTTGTCACCATGCGTCAGATATAGGGACGCTAAATGAAGACATAAATGATATAACTACTTATAAATGCATTATAGTGTCCTTGACTATAAATATAACCTTTCAATGTTATTATATCCACAAACACAAAAACACTTGGGCTTCCTGTTGTTTATCACATGTAATCGATGGTGTTCTTTTGTATTTCAACTGTGATTTTTGTAGTGAATAAATCTAAATGAATATAGAAAAAAGAAGGGAGTTCAAGTTCATGAAGCAAATAAATAAGGTCTGGGTCGGCGCACTAAATCTTTCAATGATCCCTTCCCCCCACGGGCTGAGAAAGTCACTGGATGTTGCTCGATGAGCTGTTCTTTTTTCATGCCACATCACCAAAAACGTCCCCACCCTTCCCACCTAGGGCTAAGAAAGTCACTTCGTGACTGTTGCTCGACAAGCTGTTCCTTTGTCATGCCACATCACCAAAAAAACGTCCCCACCCCACCCCTCTTCCAAAAGTTACTTTTTGGAGGGTAACCAATTACAAAACTCTCCCAAAATGAAACGTTCTTCATTTGAATATACCCTGCCTGCTTTTATCTGTACAATAATGATTAACTCTTCATTCCAAGTATTTTGCGCGTTCAGAACATTAAAGGGTTTGGTGTATTGAAAATGTATTGACTTACCAAGAAATGTTTAAAATTTACATCTTAAACTTCTTCAATATTCAAACTTCAGTCTCTTGAGAGCCACGGTTCTATTTGATTGGCTCCGATTGGTATGGAAGCCATTCGAGTTCAATGGTACTTTTTTTTTGGCTCCGGGGAAGCTGTTTTTAAGCAACGGTCCTTTTTATGAGGTGCCATATGGGACAATATTGAATGGCAATAATTTATTTTTATTTATTTTTCGTGTGCTACTGTCTTCCTTCCTTCCTTCCTTCCTTCCTTCCTTCCTTCCTTCCTTCCTTCCTTCCTTCCTTCCTACCTTCCTTCTTTCCTTCCTTCCTTCCTTCCTTCCTTCCTTCCTTCCTTCCTTCCTTCCTTCCTTCCTTCCTTCCTTCCTTCCTTTCTTCCTTCCTTTCCTTCTTTCTTCCTTTCTTTCTTTCTTTCTTTCTTTCTTCTTTCTTTTCTTTCTTTCTTTCTTTCTTTCTTTTCTTTCTTTCTTTCTTTTCTTTCTTTCTTTCTTTCTTCTTCTTTCTTTCTTTCTTTTGGGGCGTATCAAATTGACCAATCGGTGTGACGCTCTTATGAGCTCTAGGCCAATTAGCGCTATATAATTTTTCTTATCTGCATCATACCGTAAAAAAATCTATATTTTGTTTAGTTCCGTGATTCTAATTCCGCTTTATACGCTAAACCTCGACGCTAACGCTTCCTTGAACTACAGGTAAGAATCTTTACTCTCGAAATTAATACTTCCAAAAATCTCTGTCCTTCCTCCATATTCAAAGCCTTTAGGAAAAGAAATTGAAAAAGATGAGTAATGCTGAGTGAGTGAGTGAGTGTAAAAAAGAACAAAATATAGGATTTCGTTTTCGTTTCAGCTTGAGCATCAGGGCCTGGTTGTACAAAGGGTGGGCAGCGCCATCCGATATATAAAACCTTATCCAGTGAATATAGAAAAATAAACTTAAATAAACATTTTCACATTAATAGGCTTCTCTTTTCCTAAGAAATTTGACCTCTGTTTCTTCATTTGCCACGTAATCTTGTCGAAGGAGCTAGTGTGAAGCTTGCCTTCGGTAGAACTGATTAGCGGTTCTGTTTTACCAGTTAGCCAGTATACTGACATACCTATCTCTAGATTAGCAACATTAAATAAGAATCAACGCAACTTGTTCCTATAACATGACATTTTTATCCAGTAGAAATTGATGAACAAAATAGCAAAAAAGTACTGCTGCACTCGAATTAGTAAAATTCGTTTGATGATTTTTTAATACTGAGACGTTTCTAGGAATCTTGCATGCGATTATAAATTAGGGCGTGCTTGGAAAGACTCATTCGTTAGTATGCATTGCTCTAGCTTGTATTATGTTATTGATAGCGACCAACAGAAAACCAATACAAGACATAATGGATAACAGTTAACTCTTAATTCATCTTTGAAATTCTTTTAATGAAGTATTTACAGTTTTTAGTGTAATTTCGGATCTTGATGGATGAAGGCGTCCATCCATAGAGGTCAATTCAAACACTCTCTGCTGAAGGAGCAGCACAACGGCCGGCGTTGTAGTTATTTACTTCCTGTGCAATATTATTCTATAATTTATTCTATTACGGTTGACCCTCGTTTGTCTCATCCCTCTGCCTCTGCCTTTCTCTGCTTCCCTCTGCCTCTTCCTAACTTACCTTATTGCAACATACCTTTTCCAAGAACAAGAGGAATTACCTTTTTGTCGTTAATTGTATGTATTCGTTCTCCTTTGCAGACTCGATTTTGTGACGTTCGAATTCCAAATCTGAATTCCGATCTTGCGGTAACCTGTCAAATAAAGTGCAGTAAAATTATGACACTTCAAAATATTCTTAAGTGAAGTAACTGAAATATTATAAAAATGTATTAGGGGGAACATGCTATTTCTATAAAAACATAATCATAACTTCCTTAGATTATTTTTAGAATTACCAAGATCATTCGACTTGTGAATTTTTGAAGGAAGCCCATTCCAGAAACTAGCGGCAACATAGCTAAATGACCCTTCCATTGCAAATTATATTTAGGGAGTTTGAGGATATATGTGTGTCTACAACGTTGGTTAAATTAACACTAACTAATAGCCGCTTTATGAATAACACAGCAAACGAAGTTTTAACTTCTTAAAAGAATTTAACAAGTTTTTCATATAGTCATTAATACGTCACTAAATTCCTTAAAATACACCATGCATGGGTGTGTAGTGGAAAAACGTTTTTAAAAAAATCGAAAATCGTGGGACTGAAAAATTTCTATAGCTTTAATTATGACTCTTTTGTTGAAGTTCTTACTGAGTTTCGAAGCGCATTATCCTGGAAGCTTCTCCTTAGACAATCTCGTACCCAGAGCCTTTGTTTCTTACTACGCATGCTCGACGAAATTTCCTCCTTGCATTATCTTCTTGTTTTCCTTTTTCTTTTCGTTTTCGAACTTCTTCTTCTTCTTTCTGTTATTTTTTTTTTCTTTTTCTTTTTCTCCTTCTCCATCAGTTACAGTCGCGGCGTTCATCAGTCAAGAGAGCCAACAATAAGTGAACCACAGACGACAACAATGGAAGAGCCAAAGTCACAGGCGCCACCTAATTATCAGCAGTCTTCTCCAGAACAATACCCCAATCAGGCTCCGCCCATGATGCAGCAATGTCAGCCAATGATGCAGCAAGGTCAGCCAATGATGCAGCAAGGTCAGCCAATAATGACGCAGCCAGGTCAGCCAATGATGCAGCAAGGTCAACCAATGATGCAGCAAGGCCAACCAATGATGCAGCAAGGTCAGCCAATAACGATGCAGCCAGGTCAGCCAATGATGCAGCAAGGTCAACCAATGATGATGCAGCAAGGTCAAATGGCACCAATGCATTCCCAAACTACCAGCAATACAAACGTGGTAATGATCAACCAGCAGCCTGTTACTGCCCGTGCTGCCCCACGAGAGTGGAGTACGGGATTGTGTGGCTGCTTTGACGACTGTGGCACTTGTAAGTGTACAAACGTTCTTTCTGTACTGGGAAACAAGGCACATGATACAGGAAAGAATACACATGGCACAGGGCACAGGGCACAGGGCACAGGGCACAGGGCACAGGGCACAGGGCACAGGGCACAGGGCACAGGGCACAGGGCACAGGGCACAGGGCACAGGGCACAGGGCACAGGGCACAGGGCACAGGGCACAGGGCACAGGGCACAGGGCACAGGGCACAGGGCACAGGGCACAGGGCACAGGGCACAGGGCACAGGGCACAGGGCACAGGGCACAGGGCACAGGGCACAGGGCACAGGGCACAGGGCACAGGGCACAGGGATAATGGACACAGGGTCACAGTTGGGTACAAGGGACAGAGTAACAGTGGGTACAATGGACAGGGTCATAGTTGGGTACAAGGGACAGAGTAACAGTGGGTACAAACGACAGGGTCACAGTGGGTACAAGGGACAGGGTCACAGTGGGTACAAGGGACAGGGTCACAGTTGGGTACAAGGGACAGGGTCACAGTGGGTACAAGGGACAGGGTCACAGTGGGTACAAGGGACAGGGACACAGTTGGGTACAAGGGACAGGGACACAGTGGGTACAAGGGACAGGGTCACAGTGGGTACAAGAGACAGGGTCACAGTGGGTACAGGGGACAGGGTCACAGTGGGTACAAGAGACAGGGTCACAGTGGGTACAGGGGACAGGGTCACAGTGGGTACAAGGGAAAGGGTAACAGTGGGTACAGAAACAGGGTCACAGTTGGGTACAAGGGACAGGGAAGGGGTGTACAAGTCATAATGTATAGGACACAGGGTACAGGGCACAGAGGACATGGGTTAAGTAGGGTTAAGGGGAGGGCGTTACAGTGCTTATGGTTAGCTCTGACAGTTGACCTGTTTTGAAATCAATTATTTATCACGAGTTTTTTCTTCGTTTAAGGTTGGTATGCGATTTTCTGTAAACAACATTTGTTGTGTGACCTTTCTCAACGTCTAGGAGAGGGCAGATGCTTCGTCTGTTGTTGCCCCTTTCCTCTTCTTAGCCTCAGGATAAAATTCAGAACTGAACAAAACATCAAGGTATGAATGTAAGAGTGATCTGTGTAAAACCTCTATTGCCCCAGGGGGGGGATACTCTCCTATATTTGCTATACGGGCATGTGCCGCCCTATAGGGTATATTTTTTCGGCTTTTGGGTCTGGGTAGGGTATAATTTTTAGACATTTTGTCTGGGATAGGGTATCACTTTTGTCTGGGATAGGGTTAACGATTTGGTCGTTTTTGTCTGGCGAATAGGCTACGCTTTCTGACGGCACAAAAACGATAAAAACGTCAATAAGTATTGATTGCAATCTATTGAATAGCCGTCTTTTCCCTCTATTAGTCTAGAATAGGGTGTACAATTCTTAGTTTTAGTCTGGGGTAGGGTATATAAAATCAAAATTTTAGGTCTGGGATAGGGTCAGGGTTTTGAGGTCCTGGCGGCACACCCCTACCCAAGTTGGGGGATACTATCCCCCGGGCTATTGCGGATTCTCAAAATCCTTGTTCAGCGTTACCTAACTGCTCAAAGAGGTTTATTAATTCGTATATGATTTCTATATACATTCATTCGTTAGGGATCACTGTGCAATGACTACTTGACGGTTGAATTCTGCGCTCTTTGCGCCTTGTGTCAGCTGGCGAGGGAGATTGACCACGTTCAACGCATACAAAGAGTCAATTGAGGTTGTAAATCTCATGGTAACTAAACGGTATTCGCTAATTTTCAGAAATTATCGTTTACAACCGAGCTTGATAGTAGAGTAGTAATACGTAATGAATTTTTATCGTTTTTCTGCCAGTTATATAATCAGCATTTTATTCTATCTTATTTTGAAACCGTTAAAAGAAACTATAGGAAGGTTTCTGATGCCGTTCGGTGCATGAGAAATACGTCAAAATTTACGAGTAGACCATGTGTAATGATTATTGTATAGCCTGTTAGTGTCTTCTTGTCACCATGCGTCAGATATAGGGACGCTAAATGAAGACATAAATGATATAACTACTTATAAATGCATTATAGTGTCCTTGACTGTAATATAACCTTTCAATGTTATTCCATTCACAAACACAAAAACACTTGGACCTCCTGTGGTTTATCACATATAATCGATCGTGTTCTTTTGTATTTCAACTGTGATTTTTGTAGTGAATTAATCTAAATGAATATAGAAAAAAGAAGGGAGTTCAAGTTCATGAAGCAAATAAATAAGGTCTGGGTCGGCGCACTAAATCTTTCAATGATCCCTTCCCCCCACGGGCTGAGAAAGTCACTGGATGTTGCTCGATGAGCTGTTCCTTTGTCATGCCACATCACCAAAAAAACGTCCCCACCCCACCCCTCTTCCAAAAGTTTCATTTTGGAGGGTAACAAATCACAAAACTATCCCAAAATGAAACGTTCTTCATTTGAATATACCCTGCCTACTTTTATCTGTACAATAATGATTAACTCTTCATTCCAAGTATTTTGCGCGTTCAGAACATTAAAGGGTTTGGTGTATTGAAAATGTATTGGGTTACCAAGAAATTTATGAGGTGCCATATGGGACAATATTGAATGGCAATAATTTATTTTTATTTATTTTTCGTGTCCTTCCTTCCTTCCTTCCTTCCTTCCTTCCTTCCTTCCTTCCTTCCTTCCTTCCTTCCTTTCTTCCTTCCTTCCTTCCTTCCTTCCTTCCTTTCTTCCTTCCTTTCTTCCTTCCTTCCTTTCTTCCTTCCTTTCTTTCTTTCTTTCTTTCTTTCTTTCTTTCTTTTGGGGTGTATCAAATTGACCAATCGGTGTGACGCTCTTATGAGCTCTAGGCCAATTAGCGCTATATAATTTTTCCTATCTGCATCATACCGTAAAAAAATCTATATTTTGTTTAGTTCCGTGATTCTAATTCCGCTTTATACGCTAAACCTCGACGCTAACGCTTCCTTGAACTACAGGTAAGAATCTTTACTCTCGAAATTAATACTTCCAAAAATCTCTGTCCTTCCTCCATATTCAAAGCCTTTAGGAAAAGAAATTGAAAAAGATTAACTAATGCGGAGTGAGTGAGTGAGTGTAAAAAAGAACAAAATATTGGCTTTCGTTTTCGTTTCAGCCTGAGCATCAGGGCCTTGTTGTACGAAGGGTGGATAGCGCTATTCGATATATAAAACCTTATCCAGTGAATATAGAAAAATAAACTAAACTGAACATTTTCACATTAATAGGCTTCTCTTTTCCTAAGAAATTTGACCTCTGTTTTAGTGTGAAGCGGGCTATAAATTACATTGCCTTAGTAGAACTGATTAGCGGTTCTGTTTTACCAGTTAGCCAGTATACTGACATACCTATCTCTAGATTAGCAACATTAAATAAGAATCAACGCAACTTGTTAATATAAAATGACTTTTTTATCCCTAGAAATTGATGAACGAAATAGCAAAAGAGTACTGCTGCACTCGAATTAGTAAAATTCGTTTGATGATTTTTTAATACTGAGACGTTTCTAGGAATCTTGCATGCGATTATAAATTAGGGCGTGCTTAGAATTAATATTTCAAACACGCTAGAGAGTTCTTCCTCCGATTTTCAAACACCGAAAAGTGAGTTGAAAAAACGAGGAGCAGCCGAGTTTTTTTAACTGACTTTGAGGTGTTTGGAAATCGGAGGAAGAACTCTCTCAAGTGTTTCAAATTACTTCTCAAACTCATGAATATTTCTTGGAGAAAATCAAAGAAAAAGTTTACGAAGTTTAATGCAAATTAAGAACATATTTCCAAACCTAGTGATTTGCTTTGTTTTCTCCTCATTAAATATATTCATGAGGTTTGGAAAGACTCATTCGTTAGTATACATTGTTCTAGCTTGTATTATGTTATTGATAGCGACCAACAGAAAACCAATACAAGACATAATGGATAACAGTTAACTCTTATTCATCTTTGAATTTCTTATGAAGTACGGTATTTACAGTTTTTAGTGTAATTTCGGATCTTGATGGATGAATGCGTCCATCCATAGAGGTCAACTCAACTCAAACACTCTCTGCTGAAAGAGCAGCACAACGGCCGGCGTTGTAGTTATTTACTTCCTGTGCAATATTATTCTATAATTTATTCTATTACGGGTGACCCTCGTTTGTCTCATCCCTCTGCCTTTCTCTGCTTCCCTCTGCCTCTTCCTAACTTATTACCTTATTGCAACATACCTTTTCCAAGAACAAGAGGAATTACCTTTTTTTCGTAAATTGAATGTTTCTCCTTTGCAGACTCGATTTTGTGACTTTCGAATTCCAAATCTAAACTCCGATCTTGCGGTAACCTGTCAAATAAAGTGCAGTAAAATGACTCTTCAAAATATTTTTAAGTGAAGTAACTGAAATATTATAATAATGTATCAGGGGGAATATGCTATTTCTATAAAAACATAATCATAACTTCCTTAGATTACTTTTAATATTACCAAGATCATTCGACTTGTGAATATTTGAAGGAAGCACATTCCAGAAACTAGCGGCAACATAGCTAAATGACCCTTCCATTGCAAATTATATTTAGGGAGTTCGAGGATATAGCCACAGTGGCGGAT
The DNA here is from genome assembly GCF_029948245.1 of Actinia tenebrosa. NCBI lineage: Eukaryota > Metazoa > Cnidaria > Anthozoa > Actiniaria > Actiniidae > Actinia > Actinia tenebrosa. The sequence continues at coordinate 8,832,670 of NW_028292581.1, read as the reverse complement.
CCAGGGGGGGTTCGAAGGTTTCCACGGAACCCCCCTTGAAGGTTTGATCTTTTAGGTAATAGAAATATGTCTTATATAAATTTTGCTTAAAAGTATCCACAAGGATAATGTTGAACACGAAATGATAGATATTTGCTGTTATAATGTTTAATTTACCTTTAAGTTCCGTTACTAGATAGTAAATTAGGTGATTAGAGCCAATTTTTTTTTCAAACATCGACTAAACAAAAGAGAATTATACACAGTTTAAGAAACGGAACCCCCCTTTGAAAAATCCTGGATCCGCCACTGAGCCATCACCTCTTAAATCATATTTGGTTTTCCTAAAATTGCAAAGATTTCTAATATATGAAGACCCCGCACTACCAAATAAGCATTTATACAGTAGTACACTGAAGAGACTGATATATTTGTCTCTGCTTTTAAAAAGACACGTTAGCGATACTTAGTAATAGTTCATATGGGACAGATTTCCCACTGACCTAATAGTGTTCCGAGAATATAATACTGATTGGCGTTATCTAAACGTACGCTTTCTAATTTTCCTATTTCTAAAAGAAGAGGGCCACAATAATACACTGAAATACCTTATATATAATTATTAGCTTATCCATAGGTAAAATACGTCTGATCCTTCTAAGAGCCAAATCCCCCACTAATATACTTTGATCTTAGTAAAACTAGACGCTGTAGGCAGCGTTGACTGGGATACCTGGAAGGGGGGAGTGGAGGACCTGGTTTCAACATGCATGAAGTATTTAGTTGGTTGAGCTTCTAAAAACACTGATAAAGTAGTACTGATAAATAACTCAATTTGGAATTGCAATTCCAGTTCCGGTCCGGATTTTGGCAAAGAAAGAAAGAAAGAAAGAAAGAAAGAAAGAAAGAAAGAAAGAAAGAAAGAAAGAAAGAAAGAAAGAAAGAAAGAAATGGGTCAGCGTCATTCTCCCTCCCGCCAAATATGGTCTGACACGGAAGTTCAAAGTTTTCCCAGCCGCCCATGCCCTCTCCTCAAAGTTAAGTTGAAAACAAGCCATCGTAAAGTTTGTAACAAAGCACGCTGTCTCCAAAAGTTTGAGGAGCGTTAGAGATTGAGTTCCGAAACAAGCACTAACAGATCGTCGTTGTCAAGCCTGGGGAAAAAACACTTTGAAGGTATTTTTGAGTATTCCAAAGTCTTCCTTTGAATTCTGCATTTGCAAAGATGACTAAAATACGCCTCGCTAGCTGGAGTAACTACACGCGGTTGGCTTTATACAACTCCCATGGGATGTTTTCGTTAAAGTATTAGTTGAAAGTGAAAGAGGAAGCAATCTATACTGGTGTCAGTCTCGGACATCTCAGAGTCTCTAAGTTCCCTTGCATGGAATTGGTTCCACAATCAGAGCTACCAGATACAATTTATCGTTAGAACCATCGCTATTTACAATTAGTTTTTTTGATCAATTGGAAGACTAAACAATGCTTGTCCGGAGAAAAATATAATCAACTACCATCTAGATTGATTACCGGTCCCTCGTGTTTTGGCATGCATTCATGGTCTCTTTTCGTGGAAAAAACACATTTCATTAAAATACTAGTTTTATGGCTTCGATACTTTCAAACGAAATTCAATGTTTAAGTTGTTGGAATAATAATGTGTGCCGTCTACAATGTGGTTAAATTAAAACTAACTAATAGCCGCTTTATGAATAAAACAGCAAACGAAGTTAAGAAGTCAACAAGTTTTTCTTATAGTCATTAAGAGAAGATGTCTGTAAAAACCAGACAATCGTGGCAAAGCTCAAAATATAGATTTTGCTCATATTTTAACCATAGATAGACCATAACATGAAACAAATCATGAGGTATTTTGTTTGAAAAAAAATTGCATTTTTTACGAGAAAATCGCGAAAAATGAAATTTCGTCAAATCGCTGCTTTGAGACGGTCAGATTTTAAGTCAACTTTGGTGGCCTCGTGTGGCAAACTTAAATACTCTTATGACTTCAAACCTTCTTAAAATTGTTAATTGATATCTTAAGTTTAGTCCAAAGGCTTTATAAAAATTTCTAGCTACTTTTTGATATTATTTTAAATTTATTTTAAAGTTATACTTTACGCCTTATGAAAAATAGTGTAAAAACAAAAAAATATTTTACTATGTGCTACCCAAAATTATTCAATAATATTTCGTATACTTAAAGTCAAGATATTAAATATATGACTATGAAAAAAACAGCTTGGGTAAATGTGATGGAGCGAAGTTATGGAGCTTCGAACTTTCGCAAAATCGTGCTTCGGTCTAAGGTCTACGGTCGCCTAAGATCTGTCAAATCGTCAAATCGTCAAGTCGCAACTAACAATTTGCATCAACAATCACGGGTTTTTTTCTTTTGCCGGCAAACTGTCTTTAAATCAAAACAACAAAAACAAAAACATATTTTGCCATTAAATTTCGTAGATTTCAACAACTTGTAGCTATAAATCTTGTAATTTATATAGTTCATATTTAGCCCGCCAGCGCTGGATAATTTATGCACAGGACTTCGATTAAATTGTAAACACTTTTTAAATTGCGGTTTTCCTTGTATTTGCTGTCTTATTAAAAATATATTAGTTTGATTTCTTTAGGGAATATGTGGACGATAAATTCGCCAATTTTCTAAAAAATATATATAAGCTTCGAAAGAACCAAACCCGACATTTGTTGATCGACACTAAGATAAGGATGGCGGGGACTAATTAACATTGACATGTTATGTGTGTTTTCCGACTACCCGACTAAAAGTTAGAGCAAAATCAAAATATTTTTAGATGGTTACGTTGTTTGGGCTTTTAACAAGTTCAACTCGGTGTAAAAATGGAGATACATTGTTTTTTTAAAGCTGTTGCTGGAGGGAACTGTGGTCCTGATCCAAGAGATCGTCACAAATATTGTAAAGTGATTCCTTTCGTTGCATGTAAAAAGGAGATTTCTAGTCATGAGAATCTATTTCAATTTTCTGGACACGAGAATGAAGTAGATCTGATTTTAAGTAGAGCTGGATTATTTACACGTCCCAAAGATATCGAAACCTGGACGATTTGTGCACTTCATCGCGGAAAACTAGGGCTGGGTTGGACAAGGAAGCTTATTACAAGGTGTAGAGTACCCGTGCAAATCTCTAGTCATGGAAAAGGCAAAAGAAAGTGGCCGAAGGGTGGAAGGGGAATCGGTAAAAGAGATGCGCAATTTATCTTAAAGAAGACTGGCGTTTTTGTTCAACCTGGCTCAGGTAACATATTTTTGTCGATTCTATTTAATCAAGAGAATATGAACTAAGAGAAGGAATCCTACCTATATAGCCTTGTAACCATCATGTGCACAGTTTGATGCTATTTTTAGCTTGGAAATATTTTGAGCGAAGAACCTGATTGGTTGATTTCTTGAGGGTAGGCGGCTTCCAGTCTTGCAGTAATCAAAAGCCTGTGTTTTTGTTGTGAACGTAGCGAAATATGGCGCTTTTCGTGTCCTAAAACGAGGCATTAAAGGGAAGCATGATTATCGCGCGGGCATGGTAACGAGTTAAAAATAGCATCAATGATTCTAAAAATAGCGTCAAAGTGTGCACATGATGGTGCACGGGGATTCCTTCTCTTAGTTCATTTTCTCTTGATTTAATACATTGATTCAGTCGCTCAGTCTAGTACTGGTTTTTGTCAGGTGTCTGCGTCAACTGTAGAAAACTGCTAAGGGAAATGGAAAAAGAAGAGGACGATAATCATGAAACTGAAGTCACCATTGAAATGAGTAATCTGAAACTGGTATGGATTGTATATTGATGTAATCGGCTGATAAATGCGATAATCAATCTAAGGCATTCATTTAGTCCCTCAGCCCCTCCCTCCCTGCGCCGTCGATTAGTATATGATGGCGATACAAACACAGGCATCCCAACCATTCGCCTGAGGTTATTGTTTCTCAATTCAATTAAAACTCTGAAACGGCATAGTTTTATTCACACATACAATTGTTTGTTTGTTTGTTTGTAAAAAAAGATTTAGAGAAGAAGGGATAATCAGAATGCCTATGCCAAAAAAATAATGAGCAGTAGAACTGATAATTTTGGTTGTTTCTATCTTTAGGAAGAAAACAAAGACGAAGAGGTGTCTTTAGGACCAGTATTTGCAAGTCCAGCACTCTCTCAAATAGATGATAATGAATGCTTTAGTCCAGATACTCCAAAAAGCCTTTACAAGCCAAGCCAAGAGTCACTTTTGTTTACTCCTGTTGCAGAAGAATCTCCGCGAGCAAAATTAAATGAATATCTTAGTTCCAGAGACATAAGTCCCGTCCGAAATACTCTGACGATTCCATGGGATTTTGCGTCGGAGCGTACTAAAAGATTGCATCTACGAAAGGCGCAACAAGTGGTTCATACGTGTCTCGAGGAAATTGCCCCAGGAGAATCAGCCCAGCTGTTTAATCACTTAGATAAAAAAAGTTTGAAGGTTCTAACGTTGATTGCTCATTAATGGAGGCCCTGTCTGAATGTTATAATAACGCAGAACACTGGAGTTCTCGTCGCCAGATACTATCTATAATGGCTGATAAGGTTGGCTTTAAAGATTTGCTTAGGTGGATACCAACCTTAACTAAATATCGCTATGACATTGCTAGGCATCACATATTATTGCATGGCCGAGGCACAGCACTGCCACCTGTGAATAACACTAGGATGTGTGTGAAAAAAGAGAAACTCGATCACTTTCTTTCATTTATAACGAGCACTCACATAGTGCAAGATTTGCCTTTTGGAGAAAAGACACTTAGGCTTTCTTGTGATGCAGAAATAAGGATCCCCAATGTTGTTCGAACATTGATACCAGAGCAGATAATCCGAAAGTATCAAGGCTACTGTAGTGAAATAGGATTTGAGCCAATGAGCCGCAGCACCTTGTGGAGAGTCCTTAACGTGTGCTCGGCATCCACCCGCAAGTCTCTGCAAGGTTTAGACTATTTTTCTGCAGTTGGAGCAGATGCTTTTGACGACCTACAAAATGTGATCGATAAACTTGGAGATGAATGTGGAAAGGGCCTTACTTGGACCAAAGATTTAAGTGACAGATTTAAACTTGCCAAACGATACCTTAAATGTGATTACAAGGTAAAGCAAATTTGAAATAACTATACGAAAAAACCTTAAAGCAACAGAAGACGCCTTTTCCGAGACTAGAGTAAAATCAACTTACATCATGTGTACGCGAGAAAATTCAACATACAGACGGGACGATGACTACGCCTTTTGTATAGTGTTATTTGTTTTATTCTTAATTATTTGGTTTTTCTTTCTTCATAGGTCCACGTTTCAAAAAGTTCAATGGTCGCCGATCATTGTAGAACTTTTGCACTCAGTGACCCAGATGATGACGATTTTACTAGTGATTGTGATCATGAGCACAATATGCAGTGTGACAGATGCCATCTTCTAACTGCTGCTATGGATGAACTACAGGTAGTTCTTGCAAAAGCCGAGTGTTCTAAGGAAGAAAGAGAAGAAATGGAGTATATAGTGTCAACGTCAGTACATAGTATCAGTGCTTGGAAAGCTCATCTCCTTAGAAACGTGAACCAAGATTCCGCGAGACAAGAAATTCTTGAGACCTTAGATCAACACTCTGTTCTGCTAGTATCAGATTGGGCAATGAAATTCTTGCCAAGGAAGTACCGAGAAAATCAAAGAGACTGGTTCGGTAAGAGGGGAATCTCTTGGCACCTTACCGTGGCTATTCGAAAGAGTGCTGATGGTGAAATGCAAATGCTGACATTTGTTCATCCATTCCAATCTTGCAATCAGGAAAGCTCTGCAATTTTGGCTATTTTCGATGACATACTTAAAGAGTTGAAAAACGTCAAACCAGTTGTGAAAAGCGTGTATTTAAAAGAAGACAATGCTGGATGTTATCATTCAGCATCAACTCTGCTTCTTATTCACCAAGTAGCTATGAAGCATAATATCTCTCTTAGACGCATCGATTTCTCAGATCCACAAGGTGGAAAAGGAAGTTGCGATCGTAAGGCGGCATTGATCAAGAATCATATGAAAATGTATTTAAATGCAGGCAACGATATCGAAACCGCTGAACAAATGAAGAGCGCAATAGAATCTTGTGGTGGCATAAGTGGTGTAGTAGTAGCGCTTTGTGGCCCGCAACCCTCTGTAAACTTAAAAGTAAAATGGGAAGGCGTGAGTCTCATTAACAATATTGAATACGACACTGAAGGAATCAAAGTTTGGAGGGCGTACGGAGTTGGACCTGGGAAATTCTTGCAATGGAGTAGTTTCGACTTACCCAAAAACTTGCCTGAGCTGAACAAAATCTCAGTAAACGAAAGCCCAACAGGCGCATTCGTTGCAATCAAGGCAAGAAAGAATTCCCTTTTAAGAACAAAGATAACCAAAAAAGCCGATGGAGGGAAAGGTGATGACAAAGATGTCGAAGCTGCTTCTGAAGGTGATGATGATGAAAAAGAAAAAGATGATAACGAAATGTTGTATTCCTGTCCTGAGGAGGGGTGCATACGGTCATTTCAGAGATACCATTCTCTGGAAAACCATCTCGATCTAGAACGACACAAATACGTGATAGAGCATGAAACACTGTACGATAAGGCGATGAACCTATACGCAAACAAATTGGAACATGGAGCTAGTACTATTTCTGAATCCGGTAAAGAAATGAACCAACCACTGGATAATGCAAAAGCACTACCGATGGGCTGGGCACTTAAGACGACAGCTAAAAAAAAGAGGTTCACCGACAGCCAAAGAAATTACCTGATCAAAGTTTTTCAAACAGGAGAACGGACAGGTCAAAAAGCCAACCCGTCAACCGTTTCAAAGGCGATGAGGACAGCTAGAAATAAGGACGGTGCTCGTTTGTTTGGGAAGAACGAGTTTTTGACACCACAACAGATATCTAGTTTTTTCTCGCGCGTAGCGGCAAAGAAAAAAGTCGACATCCATGATGGGGATGATGATTCAGAATTAGAACGACACCAACTAGACGTGGAAAATGAGCTACAAGAATTAAGAAAGAAAGTAATGTACGAGGTAGCTGTTCAACATCCAATTATGTTTCAAGCATACGACATTTGCAAAATGGCATCTCAGTCAAAACTATCAAACTTTTCCATTACAATGTTACAAGATATGTGTACCTCGTTGGAACTGGACATATCTTCTATTAAAATAAAGCGAAAGAAGCCATATGTTGATCTTCTCGAGAAATTGGTCGCCACCTGTAGTTGTTCAACGTCTAATATTTAAAGTTGTCAACTGATAGCACGTCCGTTTTCAGGTATGTAAGGAAGTGACGTTATTAGAAAAAAAAGAATACAGGTTCTGGTTATTCGCAATTATTACAAGATCGAAGCTAGCTACCATAAAGTAGAATCCGCATGATCACTCCAATAAAAGTAATCTGAATCCAATGCTAAAATATATAAGGGAAATGTAGTCCCTATGTTTGTAGCATTTTACCTGAGAGGGTAGTCAAATCCCTCACCCGCGTGCACGCCCTATACCTTCTCGTTCTCGGGGTGTACATTAAAGGGGCCTTGTAGGAACGCAAATGCAATTACATGTTAATTATGCCGCCATCCTTATCTTAGTGTCGATCAACAAATGTCGGGTTTGGTTCTTTCGAAGCTTATATATATTTTTTAGAAAATTGGCGAATTTATCGTCCACATATTCCCTAAAGAAATCAAACTAATATATTTTTAATAAGACAGCAAATACAAGGAAAACCGCAATTTAAAAAGTGTTTACAATTTAATCGAAGTCCTGTGCATAAATTATCCAGCGCTGGCGGGCTAAATATGAACTATATAAATTACAAGATTTATAGCTACAAGTTGTTGAAATCTACGAAATTTAATGGCAAAATATGTTTTTGTTTTTGTTGTTTTGATTTAAAGACAGTTTGCCGGCAAAAGAAAAAAACCCGTGATTGTTGATGCAAATTGTTAGTTGCGACTTGACGATTTGACGATTTGACAGATCTTAGGCGACCGTAGACCTTAGACCGAAGCACGATTTTGCGAAAGTTCGAAGCTCCATAACTTCGCTCCATCACATTTACCCAAGCTGTTTTTTTCATAGTCATATATTTAATATCTTGACTTTAAGTATACGAAATATTATTGAATAATTTTGGGTAGCACATAGTAAAATATTTTTTTGTTTTTACACTATTTTTCATAAGGCGTAAAGTATAACTTTAAAATAAATTTAAAATAATATCAAAAAGTAGCTAGAAATTTTTATAAAGCCTTTGGACTAAACTTAAGATATCAATTAACAATTTTAAGAAGGTTTGAAGTCATAAGAGTATTTAAGTTTGCCACACGAGGCCACCAAAGTTGACTTAAAATCTGACCGTCTCAAAGCAGCGATTTGACGAAATTTCATTTTTCGCGATTTTCTCGTAAAAAATGCAATTTTTTTTCAAACAAAATACCTCATGATTTGTTTCATGTTATGGTCTATCTATGGTTAAAATATGAGCAAAATCTATATTTTGAGCTTTGTCACGATTGTCTGGTTTTTACAGACATCTTCTCTTAATACGTTACTAAATTCCTTAAAATACACCATGCATGGGTGTGTAGTGGAAATATTGAAAGAAAATTGTTAGTAACAGACTACATTTTGGGTATTTTATTACGCGAGCGAGCCGGAATACTTTGGCAAAGTCTTGCACTTTAATTTTAACAGCAGTATAAGCCAACTTCAGTTTCTATGGTGTGCGAAGTTTTAAGAATACTCTTTTACTTTTGAATTGATTGTTATTAATTCAAAAACGTTTTTTAAAAAAATCTAAAATCGTGGGACTGAAAAGCTTCTATAGCTTTAATTATGACTCTTTTGTTGAAGTTCTTACTGAGTTTCGAAGCGCATTATCCTGGAAGCTTCTCCTTAGACAATCTCGTACCCAGAGCCTTTGTTTCTTACTGCGCATGCTCGACGAAATTTCCTCCTTGCATCATCTTCTTGTTTTCCTTTTTCTTTTCGTTTTCGAACTTCTTCTTCTTCTTTCTGTTATTCTTTTTTTCCTTTTCTTTTTCTCCTTCTCCATTAGTTACAGTCGCGGCGTTCATCAGTCAAGAGAGCCAACAATGAGTGAACCACAGACGACAACAACGGAAGATCCAAAGTCACAAGCGCCACCTGATTATCAGCAGTCTTCTCCAGAACAATACCCCATTCAGTCTCCGCCCATGATGCAGCAAGGTCAGCCAATGATGCAGCAAGGTCAGCCAATAATGACGCAGCCAGGTCAGCCAATGATGCAGCAAGGTCATCCAATGATGCAGCAAGGTCAACCAATGATGCAGCCAGGTCAGCAATTGATGCACCAAGGTCAACCAATGATGATGCAGCAAGGTCAAATGGCACCAATGCATTCTCAAACTACCAGCAATACAAACGTGATAATGATCAACCAGCAGCCTGTTTCTGCCCGTGTTGCCCCAAGAGAGTGGAGTACGGGATTGTGTGGCTGCTTTGACGACTGTGGCACTTGTAAGTGTAAAAACGTTCTTTCTGTACTGGGAAACAAGGCACATGATACAGGACGAGAATACACATGGTACAGGATGTAGGGTACAGGGCACAGGGGACAGGGCACAGGGCACAGGGCACATGGTACACGATGTAAGATACAAGGCACAGGGTACACGATGAAGGATATAGGGCACATGTTAAAGGATGGAGGACATAGGGCACAGGGTACAGGGTACAGGATGGAGGATATAAGGCACAGGGTACAGGATGAAGGATATAGGGCACAAAGCACAGGGCACAGTACAAGCGACAAAGGACAGGGTCACAGTAGGTACAAGGGACAGGGTCACAGTTGTGTACAAGGGATAGGGACACAGTAAGTACAAGGGACAGGGTCACAGTATGTACAAGGGACAGGGACACAGTAAAGGATGTAAAGGATGGAGGATATAGGGCACAGGGTACAGGACGAAGGATATAGTGCACAGTGTACATGATGGAGGATATAGGGCACAGGGTACAAGATGGAGGACATAGGGTACAGGATGAAGGATATAGGGCACATGATACAGGATGAAGGATATAGGGCACTGGGTACAGGGTACAGGATGGAGAATATAGGGCACACTGTACAGGATGAAGGATATGGGGCACATGATACAGGATGAAGGATAAGGGTGCACAGGGTACAGGATGAAGGATATAGGGCACTTGATACAGGATGAAGGATATAGGGCACATGATACAGGATAAAGGATATAGGACACCGTGTACAGGATGAAGGATATAGGGCACATGATACAGGATAAAGGATAAAAAGGCACAAAGCGCAGGGCACAGTACAAGGGACAAGGGACAGGGTCACAGTAGGTACAAGGGACAGGGTCACAGTTGTGTACAAGGGACAGGGACACAGTAGGTACAAGGGACAGGGTCACAGTAGGTACAAGGGACAGGGACACAGTAGGTACAAGGAACAGGGTCAAAGTAGGTAAAGGGACAGAGTCACAGTGGGTACAAGGGACAGGGTCTCAGTTGTGTACAAGGGACAGGGACACAGTAGGTACAAGGGACAGGGTCACAGTAGGTACAAGGGACAGGGTTACAGTTGTGTACAAGGGACAGGGTCACACTAGGTACAAGGGATAGTGTCTCAGTTGGGTACAAGGAACAGGGTCACAGTGCGTACAAGGGACAGGGTCACAGTTGTGTACAAGGGACAGGGTCTCAGTTGGTTACAAGGGACAGGGTCACAGTAAGTACAAGGAACAAGGTCTCAGTTGGGTACAAGGGACAGGGGACGGGTGTACAGGTCATAATGTATAGGACACAGGGTACAGGGCACAGAGGACATGGTTCGAGTAGGGTTCAGGGGAGGGCGTTACAGGGCTCAGGGCTAGCTCTGACAGTTGACCTGTTTTGAAACCAATTATTTATCACGAGTTTTTTTCTTCGTTTAAGGTTGGTATGCGATTTTCTGTGGACAATATTTATTGTGTGACCTTTCTCAACGTCTAGGAGAGGGCAGATGCTTCGTCTGTTGTTGTCCCTGTGCTCTTCTTAGCCTCAGGATAAAATTCAGAGCTGAGCAAAACATCAAGGTATGAATGTTATCTAACCGCTCCACGAGGTTTATTAATTCGTATATAATTTTAATATACATTCGTTAGGGATCACTGTGCAATGACTACTTGACGGTTGACTGCTGCTACCTTTGCGCCTTGTGTCAGCTGGCGAGGGAGATTGACCACGTTCAACGCATACAAAGAGTCAATTGAGGTTGTAAATCTCATGGTAACTAAACGGTATTCGCTAATTTTCAGAAATTATCGTTTACAACCGAGCTTGATAGTAGAGTAGTAATACGTAATGAATTTTTATCGTTTTTCTGCCAGTTATATAATCAGCATTTTATTCTATCTTATTTTGAAACCGTTAAAAGAAACTATAGGAAGGTTTCTGATGCCGTTCGGTGCATGAGAAATACGTCAAAATTTACGAGTAGACCATGTGTAATGATTATTGTATAGCCTGTTAGTGTCTTCTTGTCACCATGCGTCAGATATAGGGACGCTAAATGAAGACATAAATGATATAACTACTTATAAATGCATTATAGTGTCCTTGACTGTAATATAACCTTTCAATGTTATTCCATTCACAAACACAAAAACACTTGGACCTCCTGTGGTTTATCACATATAATCGATCGTGTTCTTTTGTATTTCAACTGTGATTTTTGTAGTGAATTAATCTAAATGAATATAGAAAAAAGAAGGGAGTTCAAGTTCATGAAGCAAGTAAATAAGGTCTGGGTCGGCGCACTAAATCTTTCAATGATCCCTTCCCCCCACGGGCTGAGAAAGTCACTGGCTGTTGCTCGATGAGCTGTTCCTTTGTCATGCCACATCACCAAAAAAACCTCCCCATCCCACCCCTCTTCCAAAAGTTTCATTTTGGAGGGTAACCAATCACAAAACTATCCCAAAATGAAACGTTCTTCATTTGAATATACCCTGCCTGCTTTTATCGGTACAATAATGATTAACTCTTCATTCCAAGTATTTTGCGTGTTCAGAACATTAAAGGGTTTGTTGTATTGAAAATGTATTGGGTTACCAAGAAATTTATGAGGTGCCATATGGGACAATATTGAATGGCAATAATTTATTTTTATTTATTTTTCGTGTCCTTCCTTCCTTCCTTCCTTCCTTCGAATTAGTAAAATTCGTTTGATGATTTTTTAATACTGAGACGTTTTTAGGAATCTTGCATGCGATTATAAATTAGGGCGTGCTTGGAAAGATTTATTCGTTAGTATACATTGCTCTAGCTTGTATTATGTTATGGATAGCGACCAACAGAAAACCAATACAAGACATAATGGATAACAGTTAACTCTTAATTCATCTTTGAAATTCTTTTAATGAAGTATTTACAGTTTTTAGTGTAATTTCGGATCTTGATGGATGAAGGCGTCCATCCATAGAGGTCAACTCAAACACTCTCTGCTGAAAGAGCAGCACAACGGCCGGCGTTGTAGTTATTTACTTCCTGTGCAATATTATTCTGATAATTTATTCTATTACGGGTGACTTTCGTTTGTCTCATCCCTCTGTCTGCCTTTCTCTGCTTCCCTCTGCCTCTTCCTAACTTATTACCTTATTGCAACATACCTTTTCCAAGAACAAGAGGAATTACCTTTTTTTTCGTAAATTGTATGTATTCGTTCTCCTTTGCAGACTCGATTTTGTGACTTTCGAATTCCAAATCTGAATTCCGATCTTGTGGTAACCTGTCAAATAAAGTGCAGTAAAATGACACTTCAAAATATTTTAAAGTGAAGTAACTGAAATATTATAATAACGTATTAGGGGGAATATGCTATTTCTATAAAAACATAATCATAACTTCCTTAGATTACTTTTAATATTACCAAGATCATTCGACTTGTGAATATTTGAAGGAAGCCAATTCCAGAAACTAGCTGCAACATATAGCTAAAGGACTCTTCCATTGCAAATTATATTTAGGGAGTTTGAGGATATAGCCATCACCTCTTAAATTATATTTGGTTTTCCTAAAATTGCAAAGATTTCTAATATATGAAGACCCCGCACTACCAAATAAGCATTTATACAGTAGTACACTGAAGAGACTGATATATTTGTCTCTGCTTTTAAATAGACACGTTAGCGATACTTAGTAATAGTTCATATGGGACAGATTTCCCACTGACCTAATAGTGTTCCGCCGAGAATATAATATTGGCGTTATCTTAACGGTCGCTTTGTAATTTTCCTACTTCTAAAAGAAGAGGGCCACAATAATCTAAATGAAGAAGAATACTGAAATGCCTTATTTATAATTATTAGCTTATCCATAGGTAAAATACGTCTGATCCTTCTAAGAGCCAAATCCCCTACTAATACTTTGATCTTAGTAAAATAAATAAAACTATATTTAAATCCATGAGACCCACTACTAAACTACCAGAATTGCTTGTGGTTGGTTGCGTAAATGAATCAATAAGTAAATGTCTGGGTCAACGTCATTCTCCCTACCGCCAAATTTGGTGTGACACGGATGTTCAAAGGTTTTCCAGCCGGCGCCGCCCATGCCCTCTCCTCAAAGTTGAGTTGAAAAGGCCAGAGTAAAGTTTATAACAAAGCACGCTGCCCCAAATATTCCAGGGGCGGTTGAGGATCGAGTTCCGAAACAAGCACTAACAGATCGTCGTTGTCAAGCCTGGGGAAAAAACACTTTGAAGGTATTTTTGAGTATTCCAAAGTCTTCCTTTGAATTCTGCATTGGCAAAGATGACTAAAATACGCCTTGCTAGCTGGAGTAACTACACGCGGTTGGCTTTATACAACTCCCATGGGATGTTTTCGTTAAAGTATTAGTTGAAAGTGAAAGAGGAAGCAATCTATACTGGTGTCAGTCTCGGACATCTCAGAGTCTCTAAGTTCCCTTGCATGGAATTGGTTCCACAATCAGAGCTACCAGATACAATTTATCGTTAGAACCATCGCTATTTACAATTAGTTTTTTTGATCAATTGGAAGACTAAACAATGCTTGTCCGGAGAAAAATATAATCAACTACCATCTAGATTGATTACCGGTCCCTCGTGTTTTGGCATGCATTCATGGTCTCTTTTCGTGGAAAAAACACATTTCATTAAAATACTAGTTTTATGGCTTCGATACTTTCAAACGAAATTCAATGTTTAAGTTGTTGGAATAATAATGTGTGCCGTCTACAATGTGGTTAAATTAAAACTAACTAATAGCCGCTTTATGAATAAAACAGCAAACGAAGTTAAGAAGTCAACAAGTTTTTCTTATAGTCATTAATACGTTACTAAATTCCTTAAAATACACCATGCATGGGTGTGTAGTGGAAATATTATTGAAAGAAAATTGTTAGTAACAGACTACATTTTGGAGTTTTTTTTGCGCGAGCGAGCCGAAATACTTTGGCAAAGTCTTGCACTTTAATTTTAAACGCAGTATAAGCCAACTTCAGTTTCTCTGGTGTGTGAAGTTTTGAGAAAACTCTTTTACTTTTGAATTGATTGCTATTAATTCAAAAACGTTTTTAAAAAAATCGAAAATCGTGGGACTGAAAAGCTTCTATAGCTTTAATTATGACTCTTTTGTTGAAGTTCTTACTGAGTTTCGAAGTTTCTCCTTAGACAATCTCGTATCCAGAGCCTTTGTTTCTTAGCGCAGTAAGAAATAAAGGCTCCGGGTACGGGTACCAGATTGATCCTTAGAGAGAAACATTACCTTGCGCATGCGTCGGACGAAAGCAAGTTTAACTTGCAAAAGAAAGAAACTTTTGTTGAAATCAAACTACAGCTTTTTTCCTTTTCCTACTTGCATCATCTTCTTGTTTTTCTTTTTCTTTTCGTTTTCGAACTTCTCCTTCTTCTTCTTTCTGTTCTTCTTTTTTTCTTTTTCTTTTTCTCCTTCTCCATCAGTTACAGTCGCGTCGTTTATCAGTCAAGAGAGCTAACAATGAGTGAACCACAGACGACAACAACGGAAGAGCCAAAGTCACAGGCGCCACCTGATTATCAGCAGTCTTCTCCAGAACAATACCCCATTCAGGTTCCGCCCATGATGCAGCAAGGTCAGCCAATGATGCAGCAAGGTCAGCCAATGATGCAGCAAGGTCAGCCAATGATGCAGCAAGGTCAACCAATGATGCAGCAAGGCCAACCAATGATGCAGCAAGGTCAGCCAATAACGATGCAGCCAGGTCAGCCAATGATGCAGCAAGGTCAACCAATGATGATGCAGCAAGGTCAAATGGCACCAATGCATTCCCAAACTACCAGCAATACAAACGTGGTAATGATCAACCAGCAGCCTGTTACTGCCCGTGCTGCCCCACGAGAGTGGAGTACGGGATTGTGTGGCTGCTTTGACGACTGTGGCACTTGTAAGTGTAAAAACTTTAATTCTGTGCTGGGCACAAGGCACATAATACAGCACGAGAATACACTGGTACAGGATGGACGATACAGGGCACATGGTACAGGATGGACGATACAGGGCACAGGGCACATGGTACAGGATGAAGGATACAGGGCACAGGGTACAGGATGAAGGATACAGGGCACAGGGTACAGGATGAGGATACAGGGCACAGGGTACAGGATGGAGGATACAGGGCACAGGTTACGGGATGGAGGATATAGGGCACAGCACAGGGCACAGGATGGAGGATATAGGGCACAGTGTACAGGATGGAGGATATAGGGCACAGAGTACAGGATGGAGGATATAGGGCACAGGGTACAAGATGGAGGATATAGGGCACAGGGTATAGGATGGGAGATATAGGGCAACGGGGAATAGGATGAGGATACAGGGCACAGGGTACAGGATAGAGGATACAGGGCACAGGGTAAAGGATGGAGGATACAGAGCACAGGGTACAGGATGAGGATACAGAGCACATGGTACAGGAGGAGGATACAGGGCACATGTGCATGGTACAGGATACACGGGTAATGGGCACAGGGTCACAGTGGGTACAAGGGACAGGGACACAGTTGTGTACAAGGGACAGGGTCACAGTGGGTACGAGGCACAGGGTCATAGTGGGCACGAGGGAGAGGGTGTCAGTTGGGTACAAGGGACAGGGTCACAGTGGGTACAACGGACAGGGACACAGTTGTGTACAAGGGACCGGGTCACAATGGGTACAATGGACAGGGTCACAGTTGTGTACAAGGGATAGGGTCACAGTGGGTACAATGGACAGGGTCACAGTTGTGTACAAGGGACAGGGTCACAGTGGGTACAATGGACAGGTTAACAGTTGTGTACAAGTGACAGGGTCACAGTGGGTACAAGGGACAGGGTCACAGTGGGTACGAGGGACAGGGTCACAGTTGGGTACAAGGGACAGGGTCACAGTTGTGTACAAGGGACAGGGTCACAGTGGGTACAATGGACAGGTTAACAGTTGTGTACAAGGGACAGGGTCACAGTGGGTACAAGGGACAGGGTGACAGTGGGTACGAGGGACAGGGTCACAGTTGGGTACAAGGGACAGGGTCACAGTGGGTACGAGGGACAGGGACACAGTTGTGTACAAGGGACAGGGTCACAGTGGGTACAATGGACAGGTTAACAGTTGTGTACAAGGGACAGGGTCACAGTGGGTACAATGGACAGGGGAGAGATGTAATGTATAGGACACAGGGTACAGGGCAAAGAGGACATGGTACAAGTAGGGTTAAGGGGAGGGCGTCACAGGGCTAGCTCTGACAGTTGACCTGTTTTGAAATCAATTATTTATCACGATTTCTTTTCTTTGTTTAAGGTTGGTATGCGATTTTCTGCAGAACTAATTTGTTGTGTGACATTTCTCAGCGTCTAGGAGAGGGCAGATGCTTCGTCTGTTGTTGCCCTTTTCCTCTTCTTAGCCTCAGGATAAAATTCAGAGCTGAGCAAAACTTCAAGGTATGTATGTTAAAGTGATCTGTGTAAAACCTCTATTGCGGATTCTCAAAATCCTTGTTCAGCGTTATCTAACCACTACGCGAGGTTTATTAATTCATATATAATTTTTATATGCATTCATTCGTTAGGGATCACTATGCAATGACCACCTGACAATTAACTTCTGCTTCTATTGCGCCTTGTGTCAGCTGGCGAGGGAGATTGACCACGTTCAACGCATACAAAGAGTCAATTGAGGTTGTCACATGGTTGTCACATGGTAACTAAACCTTGTTCGCTAATTTTCAGCAAGTTCGTTTACAGTCTAGCTTGATAGTAGAGTAGCAATACGTAATGGATTTTTATCGTTTTTCTGCCAGTTATATAATCAGCATTTTATTCTATCTTATTTTGAAACCGTTAAAAGAAACTAGGAAGGTTTCTGATGCCGTTAGGTGCATGAGAGATACGTCAAAATTTAGTAGACCATGTGTAATGATTATTGTATACCCTATTTTAATAGTGTCCTCTTGTCACCATGTGTCAGATATAGGGACGCCAAATGAAGACATAAATGACATAACTACTTTTATGTCGAAACATTCTGTAAATTTATTTAGACTAAAGTTAACTACCGTCCAAGCCTTGCATCGCGACGCACTAGTTTGCGAAAGAGAAGACAGGAGACATTGGTTTTGGAATAATTTTGGCCACGCTAGTGGCAAGTTTAATAATCAATAAACCTCTATAATCGTACAAAATACCAAAACCCAAAGAAGCTATGTCTTCGGCAAAGGTGGGGCGAGAATAAACACGCCACAAGCCACATACTGTGGCGGCCCCACCAAGGCGCGATGCAAGGTGCGGACAAGGAAAGAGAGAGTTAAAATTAAACCACATAACTGGACCAGAGATTGACCTGTGAAGAAGTAGCCCCTGTCTAACCAACTTCACGAGCCAGAGATTTAGCGCATGCGTTCCTTGCCTGCTAAAGCAATCTACCTAAATATGATATAGTATATATAACACGAAATATCCGATTCAGATAAAAAAAACAAACAAACAGATAAACAGCCCTTGACTGACCCATTAAATTATACAAGAGATTGACCCTTGAAGAAGTAGCCCATGTCTAACCAACTTCAAGAGCCAGAGATTTATCGTGTGCGTTAATTGCGTGCCAAATACTCTACTTAAATATAACATATGTAACACGATATATCCGTTGGCGATAACACAGATAAGCAGCCCCTGACTGACCCTACCTGTGTCATCAAGCGGACGCGTGAACATGTTTGAAATTCAATTGGCCTGAGCAGTAGGTGACCTAAGATAAATTTTAAAAGCGTCGGATTTCCAACGGCCCAGAGTACGTATTTGGGCATCAGAGAAGCCATTGTCAGCAGCGTGGCAGGCGGCGCCGATGCGAAAGCTGTGGCTCTTGTACCGCTCTGGGTCGAGGCCACAGAATATCAAACACCTTTTAAGATCGGTGTTAAACTGTGACACCGTAACTGGACTTCCATCTTGATGGCAAAAAAGTGGCCCCGCCAGCCCTCCTCTAAGATGACAATATTGTGAGAGAGATTTGACGGGACAGAATGGCTGGGAATCTTCACGATCGATTAACACGTCAAAAGGCCGGCGCCTCGTGTTATGTTTGTAATCAATGATGGTAATCTTAGCTGAGTGGAGGTTACCTTGGGTCATCAGGAAAGATAAAGCATTAAATTGAACAACCGTGTCTCTAGACTGTGCACTCTTGGCAGCTAACTCTCCTACACGGAAAAACCCGTAAAAGGCTAGCAAAAACATAGCAGAATAGAGGACTCTTTGAAATGCAGAAGAGTTGGTATGTCTGAGGGCCTGTACTAAGTCGTGGAGCAGTGGGCGAGTGATTGGCAACCGTACATCAAACGGACGCCGACGATTTAAAGCTGTCACGAGCTTTTGAATTAAAAATGCTCTTGTCGGATCTTGAAGCCCTTGCAGCTTGTGTAAATATCCGATCGCGGATAAATATGATGAAATAGTGGAACAAGCCAATTTCTTAGCCGAAAGGTATGAAATAAACAAAGCTATTACATCGGGCTTTAGAGGTAAATTTGGTTGAGGAGATCCGTAGAATCTCTGGTGAAAAGTACTAAAAACCGACCAAGCTCGCCGATAAGAAGCACGAGAGCCCTCAGACAAAGCCGAGCGTAAGAGAACACCTAAGTTAGAGACCAACTCTCCGGCAGAAGGTTCGCGGGTATCGCCGTAGCGCACTCGTCCGCGTCGGGCATGAGCTGTTTGAATTTGTCTACCTGTAAGCGGGAAATTAAATCGGCACGACTATTACTTAAACCTGGCACATGTTGTGCTCGAAATAAGATATTATGGCGTAAACAACTTAATACAAAGTCACGTGTCAACATCATAATTATCTTATCTTTTGAGGTCTGTCGATTAATGATTTCAACCACCGCTGCGTTGTCAGTGAAAAACGTAACACACTTATTAGCCATATTTGACCCCCAGATATGTATGGCAATAACAATAGGAAAAAATTCTAGAAATGCGATGTTAAAGGATTTCCAAGAAGCCGGCCAAGCGCCGCAAAACCAATGCTTACCAAAGATAGCCCCGTAACCAAGTGATGCCGCGGCATCTGTGTATAGTTCGAGGGTAGAAGACGTCTCCCATTTTTCCCCCAGAAAAAACGATTTGCCGTTGTAGGCGTCTAGAAATTGACACCACGTTATAATATCTTTTTTGACTTCCTGAGTTAAACGAATATGATGATAGGGATTAAGGCGACCCTAGTAGTATAGGGAATGGGGGTTCCAGCGCAATCTCAACACGGGCAAGACCCGTGTCAAAAATCCACCTACGGACAATCCCCACTCCAAGTGTGGTTGGGGGCAACAGCGCAAATATATTAGTCTATATATGGAGTGCGAAGAATGTAAAGAGTTTGTTTATGATTTCTGTGTAAAGTGCTTGAAACCCAAGTTTGTACCTACTAAACCAAATAAGTATATTTGTTGTGGTAAGAAAATGCAAATAGAAGACGACACGTCAGCACAGTGTTACGAGTGCGGTAAAAATATTCGTAATGCCGTGCCTTGTGCTACCAGGGAACAATATTATTCCAACGGAGGTCGTAAGAAGACGCCATACAAAAGAATAAAATACTTCAGGGACTGGATGAGTCATATCCAAGGTTATCGACCGGTATATTTAGACAACGAAGTAAAGAAGAAAATCATAGACCATTTAGAAGAGCCAACCCCACAAAGCCTACGGAAAGCGTTGAAAAAATTAAAGCTAGGGAAATATTACAAAGCTATTCCCTATCTTTTGTCTGAAATTACCGGTAAGTCTATTCCCGAGGTTTCTGATATGACAAAAGCCGAGTGGATGTTTTGTCGGCTGGATAAGGATATTCCTTATTACCCTGACGTAATTTACGAAATATTTCACGAAATCGACCCCAACCACCCCCTCTTAGGATGGATTCCAAGAAGATAGTGAATCTTATGGCATAAGATGAGAAATTACGCGTAATAATTCACCAAATAAGGTCATGCAAATAATTTATATTACGCGTAATAATTCGCTAAATAATTTATATTACGCGTAATAATTTACTAAATAAGGTCATGCCGTGTATTATGACATAAGATTACGCGTAATTTCCAGACTGTCGTTCGATATGTAAACGAAATCCTGTCGCGCTCTTTTCAAAGCAGATGTTTACTGAGCAAGCTTTCTTTGAAGCTCTTCTTTCGCTTCTTGGTAGATCTTTTTGCGAGATTCCTCGGAAAGATCTCTTACGACTGTTTTTTTATTCCTTATGTCCGACTTTAGTTTCTCGTATTTGTCTTCTTCAGCTAAGATAAGCGAGAATTCTGCGTTGTCTATCTTTCTGTCACGCAAAGCCTTTGAGACAAGGTCAATGATCGTATTTACTTTAGCCCTTGACAGAGCTATTGTCGTGTCATGCTTGGATATTTTGCTTGACAACTGTTTCATAACGCCTGTTGTAACAGCCGAAATAATACCGCAGACGGCGCCGACGCTAGCCAAAGGAACTCCAACGATTATTCCCGGTCCAGTAAGCGAAGTAGCCACGCCAGAGCCTGTTAACGCCACGGACATGGAGCCGGAAGTTATCGCAATCTTATGCAGCGTACTCCGGGCTCTGACGTACTTCTTCCTAACATTTTCATAGTGTTTTGCCTGCCCTTCCAAGTAAGCCAGGATTAAGTTCGCTTTATTCAGACGAAAGTTTTCAGCGTTTAATTCGTTAGGTTCCTTAGGAAGTTCAGGATAAAGTGGAGGCGCTGATGGTATAACATCCATTATATATACTAATGTACGACGCTTTTGGGAATGATATTGAGGAGCAGCCACATCACGACAACCGGGATTACTGGAACTGGAGGGCCTTCAGGAAGATGTTTCCGCATGCAGACCCTAGTAAGTTCGAAAGGAGACCCGATGGGATTTACTATAACGGCTCTAGGATGTACAGCAATGAGGATTTGAAACCTACGCTGGTTAATCAGATAGACGATCAACTGAAGAATTCTGGTTATGTTGAACATAAGCCCGTGCAAGGTTGGTCAAAGGAATTATTGCTTGGTACCAGTACTTATCCGATACCCGCAGTTTCATTTGATAAACACCCAAGCTTGGACCTAACGCTGAACATGCGGATTTCTAACAAGCATTCCTTTCCGTTAAAGGTGCGGGATATCTTCAAAAACGTGCCCATTAATCATACCACCGCTAAGGAATCTCATGAATGGTTAAGTGGTCCTAACATGCGTTATTGGCCGCAGCAACTAAACTTTGCAGTTTGGTGCGCCACCAGCGGTTGTGGGGTAAGCGCAAGCTTGATGAAGAATTCAATATTTATGTTTCATTTTCACTTCACGGTTAGAAGAATACTGCATGAAATGGGTGTTATTGCGCTGCCGGGAGATGCCACGTTTTATCCAAGAGATAATAAATACAGCGTGCCGGCTTATGACAGACTTTGTAAGGAGTTTGACGTTGTAGGGAAGGATTTCCGATGCACTGCCGGCGCTAACAATGGTCTGGGGCATATTTGGGCTTATTGGGGGATTGGTGGACACGAGCTAAGTGATAAGGAAGTTCATGCGTTGAATCTACGATGGAACACTGGGTATCACAAAGAAACTCACGACAGTAGCACCTTCTTTGAACCCAACGCTAAGACCACTAAGGAAGTTAGAGACGGACCTTTGTTCAAAGACGAGGGCGGTAAGTATGCAGGGGCTAATCCACTGATTATCAAAATTACCAACGACGAGCAAACAAAGCAATATCTTAATTTCATACCCCCAGAAGGTAAAGGACTAACCAAAGCCGGCCTTGCCCGTTTAAACCGCAGCATAGAAGCTTACGTGTATTCTATCCTTGGAGCTCAGGTAAACACCCGATCCAGCATAATCGGAAATACTGGCGCCGCAGAAGAAACGCGAGCCGAAGCCTTGATCTTATTTGAAAGTTCAATCTTGGAGGGCGACATTAGCAAGGGCGTACAGCGTTACCAACTAGCCATACAAAATTCTAAGGCGAGGTTGGACTATGCAGTAGCCCCGGGTTGTTGGTTAATGCCAAGTAATTTATCTATAAATACTGGTTCTGTAGTAGGATACAACAACAAACTTCAACGAGCTACTAAGGATATGAACTTTGGGGTGAATGACGTGAACTCTGACACTCTTAAGAACATTCCTCACTTCGTGGAGAAGCCAAAAAAGGAACACGCAGAAAAACCCGAGCCAAAGAAACCATCAAAGAAGGTCCTGCCTGCGATACCTGAGGAATATGACCATAACTTACTAAAGGCCGGCCTAGCAGCTGCAAGCATTGGTCTGAGTTATTATATATGGCGATGAACAACCCCTACGTAACTGGAGTAGATTGCGTTTATACGACTTACACAGGCGAGAAAAAATACACCCAGGCATCTTGGGTTGATGTCACGGGCATGTCCGTGAATTTGAACTACTCAGGGAAGAAATTAATCCTTTGTAGTATTTGCATGG